>NC_092415.1:2343033-2490481 GCF_040894005.1 Engystomops pustulosus | reverse complement strand
TTCATCTGTGCTTCTTCCTCAGTGCTTCTTTCTCCTTCCTCTGTTGTTCTTCCTCTGTGCTTCTTTTTCCAAGCTCCTTTGTTCCACTGCGCTCTTTCCTTTGTGCTTCTTCCTTCTTCCTCTGTACTTCTTCCTCCTGCATCTGTGTTTTTCATCCTTAACATGTCCTTCTTCTCCCTGCCTCTGTGCTTATTCTTCCATCCTCTGTACTTCTTCCTCCGTGCTCCTTTCTTCTTCCTCTACACTCTTTTCTCTGTGCGTCTTCCTCCGTTCCCTGTCATTTTTTCCTTCACCTCTGTTCTTCTTCCTCTCTGCTTCTTCCTCCTTCCTCTGTGTTTCTAGCTCCTTATCCTGTCCTCCTTCCTTCTGCCCCTGTGCTCCCTTCCCCTGTGCTCCCTTCCCCTGTGCTCCCTTCCCCTGTGCTCCCTTCCCCTGTGCTCCCTTCCCCTGTGCTCCCTTCCCCTGTGCTCCCTTCCCCTGTGCTCCCTTCCCCTGTGCTCCTTTCCCCTGTGCTCCCTTCCCCTGTGCTCCCTCCCCTTCCCCTGTGCTCCTTTCCCCTGTACTCCCTTCCCCTGTGCTCCCTCCCCTTCCTCTGTGCTCCCTTCCTCTGGGCTCCCTCCCCTTCCCCTGTGCTCCCCTCCTCTGGGCTCCCTCCCCTTCCCCTGTGCTCCCTTCCTCTGGGCTCCCTCCCCTTCCCCTGTGCTCCCTTCCTCTGGGCTCCCTCCCCTTCCCCTGTGCTCCCTTCCTCTGGGCTCCCTCCCCTTCCCCTGTGCTCCCTTCCTCTGGGCTCCCTCCCATTCCCCTGTGCTCCCTTCCTCTGTGCTCCCTCCCTTCCTCTGTGCTCCCTCCCCTTCCTCTGTGCTCCCTCCCTTCCTCTGTGCTCCCTCCCCTTCCTCTGTGCTCCCTCCCCTTCCCCTGTGCTCCCTTCCTCTGTGCTCCCTCCCTTCCCCTGTGCTCCCTTCCTCTGGGCTCCCTCCCCTTCCCCTGTGCTCCTTCCTCTGGCTCCCTCCCTTCCCCTGTGCTCCCTTCCTCTGGGCTCCCTCCCCTTCCCTGTGCTCCCTTCCTCTGGGCTCCCTCCCTTCCCCTGTGCTCCCTTCCTCTGGGCTCCCTCCCCTTCCCCTGTGCTCCTTCCTCTGGGCTCCCTCCCCTTCCCCTGTGCTCCCTTCCTCTGGGCTCCCTCCCCTTCCCCTGTGCTCCCTTCCTCTGTGCTCCCTCCCCTTCCTCTGTGCTCCCTCCCCTTCAGCTGTGCTCCCTTCCTCTGTGCTCCCTCCCCTTCCCCTGTGCTCCCTTCCTCTGTGCTCCCTCCCCTTCCCCTGTGCTCCCTTCCTCTGTGCTCCCTCCCCTTCCCCTGTGCTCCCTTCCTCTGGGCTCCCTCCCCTTCCCCTGTGCTCCCTTCCTCTGTGCTCCCTCCCCTTCCCCTGTGCTACCTCCCCTGTGCTCCTCCCCTTCCTCTGTGCTACCTCCCCTTCCCCTGTGCTCCCTCCCCTTCCCCTGTGCTACCTCCCCTGTGCTCCTCCCCTTCCTCTGTGCTACCTCCCCTTCCCCTGTGCCCCTTCCTCTGTGCTCCTACTCCTTCCCCTGTGCTCCTTCCTCTGTGCTCCTTCCCCTTCCCCTGTGCCCCTTCCTCTGTGCTCCTTCCCCTTCCCCTGTGCTCCTTCATGCTGGTCTTGATACCCCGTTACCCCAGGTCTCCATGTGCATTGGGTGCTTGGTCTCGCTACAGCTGACAGTAGGGAGGAGCTCGGCTTCTTCTCTCTCAGCTTTGTCTCTATACTTGGGATTTTCAGGGTTTGTTCAAATTTGGTGTTTTGATAAAAATTTATGATACAAAAATATAGAAAGTGTTTTTTTGGAAAGTTTAAAATCTAATTTTTTATAATCGGTTCCAAGACCGGGATAAATAATCAGCATCAATCTGTCAGGTGTGAGCACGTCCCGACATCTGTGGGTCTTGTCACCAGAACCAGAACATTCCAGCAATGGGGGGGGCCCATTACCTGGGCCCAGGGTGGGGGAAGGTAACTTATTCGGATAAATCTGCAGTCACCAGTATACAGAAGCTACAAGGAGCGAGAACCCCCATTACCTGAGCCTGGGGGGACGACATATCCGGATACATCTGCAGTCACTGAGACGTAGCACAGAATCTGTGAATGAGCCGACTCAGCATCTCCCGGATGGATCCCTGCCAGATACATGTGTCTAGAAAGCAAGAAGGGGAGCACAGCCCGCAGGACCCGGACCCCACATAGACACATAGAGAAAATCAGGAAGCAGGTCCACGAGCAATTAAAGGGGAGGTTTATTACATGTGTGTCATAGGATACATAGATAGATAGATAGAGAGATAGATAGATAGAGAGATAGATAGAGAGATAGATAGATAGGAGATAGATAGGAGATAGATAGATAGATAGGAGATAGATAGGAGATAGATAGATAGATAGATAGATAGATAGATAGATAGGAGATAGATAGATAGATAGATAGATAGATAGGAGATAGATAGATAGATAGATAGGAGATAGATAGATAGATAGATAGATAGATAGGAGATAGATAGGAGATAGATAGGAGATAGATAGATAGATAGATAGATAGGAGATAGATAGATAGATAGGAGATAGATAGATAGGAGATAGATAGAGAGATAGATAGATAGGAGATAGATAGATAGATAGGAGATAGATAGGAGATAGATAGATAGATAGATAGATAGATAGATAGATAGGAGATAGATAGATAGATAGATAGATAGGACATAGATAGATAGGAGATAGATAGATAGATAGATAGGAGATAGATAGGAGATAGATAGATAGATAGATAGGAGATAGATAGATAGATAGATAGGAGATAGATAGATAGGAGATAGATAGATAGGAGATAGATAGATAGATAGATAGGAGATAGATAGATAGGAGATAGGAGATAGATAGATAGATAAGAGATAGATAGATAGGAGATAGATAGATAGGAGATAGATAGATAGATAGGAGATAGATAGATAGATAGATAGATAGGAGATAGATAGATAGATAGATAGATAAGAGATAGATAGATAGATAAGAGATAGATAGATAGGAGATAGATAGATAGATAGATAAGAGATAGATAGATAGATAAGAGATAGATAGATAGATAGGAGATAGATAGGAGATAGATAGATAGATAGATAGGAGATATATAGATAGATAGATAGGAGATAGATAGATAAGAGATAGATAGATAGATAGATAGGAGATATATAGATAGATAGATAGATAGATAGGAGATAGATAGATAGATAAAAGATAGATAGATAGATAGATAAGAGATAGATAGATAAGAGATAGATAGATAGATAGAAGATAGATAGATAGATAGATAGATAGATAGATAGGAGATAGATAGATAGGAGATAGATAGATAGATAGGAGATAGATAGATAGATAGGAGATAGATAGATAGATAGGAGATAGATAGATAGATAGGAGATAGGAGATAGATAGATAGATAAGAGATAGATAGATAGGAGATAGATAGATAGGAGATAGATAGATAGATAGGAGATAGATAGATAGATAGGAGATAGATAGATAGATAGATAAGAGATAGATAGATAGATACATAGGAGATAGATAGGAGATAGATAGATAGATAGATAGATAGGAGATAGATAGATAGATAGATAGGAGATAGATAGATAGATAGATAGATAGGAGATATATAGATAGATAGATAGGAGATAGATAGATAAGAGATAGATAGATAGATAGATAGATAGATAGATAGGAGATATATAGATAGATAGATAGGAGATAGATAGATAAGAGATAGATAGATAGAAGATAGATAGATAGATAGATAAGAGATAGATAGATAGATAGAAGATAGATAGATAGGAGATAGATAGATAGATAGATAGGAGATAGATAGATAGATAGGAGATAGATAGATAGATAGATAGGAGATAGATAGATAGGAGATAGATAGATAGATAGATAGATAGATAGATAGGAGATAGATAGATAGATAGGAGATAGATAGATAGATAGATAAGAGATAGATAGATAGATAGATAGAAGATAGATAGATAGATAGGAGATAGATAGATAGGAGATAGATAGATAGATAGATAGGAGATAGATAGATAGATAGATAGATAGATAGGAGATAGATAGATAGATAGGAGATAGATAGATAGATAGGAGATAGATAGATAGATAGGAGATAGATAGATAGATAGATAGGAGATAGATAGATAGATAGATAGATAGATAGATAGGAGATAGATAGATAGATAGATAGGAGATAGATAGATAGATAGGAGATAGATAGATAGATAGATAGATAGATAGGAGATAGATAGATAGGAGATAGATAGATAGATAGATAGATAGATAGATAGGAGATAGATAGATAGGAGATAGATAGATAGATAGATAAGAGATAGATAGATAGATAGGAGATAGGAGATAGATAGATAGATAGATAGATAAGAGATAGATAGATAGATAGATAGATACATAGGAGATAGATAGGAGATAGATAGATAGATAGATAGATAGATAGATAGATAGGAGATAGATAGATAGATAGATAGATAGGAGATAGATAGATAGATAGATAGATAGGAGATAGATAGATAGATAGATAGATAGATAGGAGATATATAGATAGATAGATAGGAGATAGATAGATAAGAGATAGATAGATAGATAGATAGGAGATATATAGATAGATAGATAGGAGATAGATAGATAAGAGATAGATAGATAGATAGAAGATAGATAGATAGATAGATAAGAGATAGATAGATAGATAGAAGATAGATAGATAGGAGATAGATAGATAGATAGGAGATAGATAGATAGATAGGAGATAGATAGATAGATAGATAGGAGATAGATAGATAGGAGATAGATAGATAGATAGGAGATAGATAGATAGATAGATAGGAGATAGATAGATAGGAGATAGATAGATAGATAGATAGGAGATAGATAGATAGATAGATAGGAGATAGATAGATAGATAGATAGGAGATAGATAGATAGATAGGAGATAGATAGGAGATAGATAGATAGGAGATAGATAGATAGATAGATAGATAGATAGGAGATAGATAGATAGGAGATAGATAGATAGGAGATAGATAGATAGATAGATAGGAGATAGATAGATAGATAGGAGATAGATAGATAGATAGGAGATAGATAGATAGATAGGAGATAGATAGATAGGAGATAGATAGATAGATAGATAGGAGATAGATAGATAGGAGATAGATAGGAGATAGATAGATAGGAGATAGATAGATAGATAGATAGATAGATAGGAGATAGATAGATAGATAGGAGATAGGAGATAGATAGATAGGAGATAGATAGATAGATAGGAGATAGATAGATAGATAGATAGATAGATAGATAGATAGGAGATAGATAGGAGATAGATAGATAGGAGATAGATAGGAGATAGATAGATAGATAGATAGATAGGAGATAGATAGGAGATAGATAGATAGATAGATAGGAGATAGATAGGAGATAGATAGATAGATAGATAGATAGATAGATAGATAGATAGATAGGAGATAGATAGATAGATAGATAGATAGATAGATAGGAGATAGATAGGAGATAGATAGATAGATAGGAGATAGATAGATAGATAGGAGATAGATAGATAGATAGGAGATAGATAGGAGATAGATAGATAGATAGATAGATAGATGACAAGGGCTTGATGTAGAAGATGAAACGTTGCGATGTGTTTGGAATGAATCCTCTTTGTGGAGCTGTTGCTGACTTCTTTGTATCTGGATAGAATATAATTCTGGAATGTTCCGCCGTCTCTCCGGGTGATGGATCGCCAGTCGTGCTTTTCCTGATGTGTTTTGTGTCCACACTTCTTATTAAAGACAAACCCGTTACTTGTACGTCATCCGTGGGCCCATCCATCTCGGCGCTGTCACCTGAGCACCGGGTCCTGTGCGCTGGCGCTGGTTCTGTGCTGATAAATGATATTTATTAATTCTGGGGGTGATGTATTCGGGGCTCAGCGGCGTCGCGCTCCTCGCTGCGGACGATATTTGTCTTTTGCGTTCTTTTATTTCCGCGGGATGTGTGTATCCAGATTGGCGGAAACTTCCACCTAATAAAAATTGAATTTCCCTGCGCTGAGGGATGGGGGGATGGGGGGCCGCACACGTGTAATGGGGAGGGTGAGTGATGAGCCCCGTCCCGGGAGCCGGATAGATGAGGCGGCACAGGCGCGTCTATCCCTCTCTATAGTCACCAGCCGCTCATGTATGAAGGGACATCGCCCATTAATATTACATTCCCTGTGAGATTGTGGAGATCATTTATATCCTGTTATGTAAATGGCACCAACACATTCCATAGCGCTGCACTAATCACCATGGGGGTGAGGGGAGGGACTATAGGAGATTGTGCAATCCTACAACAATCAGCCCCCCATACAAGTCACAGGGGTCCCCACAATCAGTGGGGGAGTATAATATGGGAGGCCAGAAGCTCATCATATTTCTGTGTCTGGAAACCTTCTATGGAAGGACCTTTAAAGGTCCTCCAATATCCCAAAAACTCATAAGGAAACTTTAAGTATCCAGGGATCAGCCTCAGGTGTTGGAAACATTTGCCATTCACATGTATGAAGGGGGGGTGAACCAGGTCTGTCCTCTCCAGGACTTGTGGTGGTGGGAACCAAAAATAGTTCAGGGTCCTGCATACTCGCCTTGATTTCCCTGGGTGTAGTCCTGCCTATGGTGGCAGTGAGCCTGGGGTAGTCAGAGTACAGAGGTGTGAGGCATTAGGAGGTCAGACAGAAAAGAGTCAGAGTCCGGCCAAGGTCAGAAGCAGTCAGGAAGGGTCCAAGGTACAAGTCAGAGGTCAGGGCAGGAAGCATTTGGGAAGGGTCCAAGTAACAAGCCAGAGGTCAGGGAAGGCAGCAGCCAGGAAGGATCCAAGGTACAAGCCAAAGTTTAGGGTATGTGGCAGTCAGGAAGGGTCCATTGTACAAGTCAGAGGTCAGGGCAGGCAGCAGTCAGGAAAGGTCCATTTTACAAGCCAGAGGTCAGGGCAGGCAGCAGTCAGGAAGGGTCCATTGTACAAGCCAGAGGTCAGGGCAGGCAGCAGTCAGGAAGGGTCCATTTTACAAGTCAGAGGTCAGGGCAGGCAGCAGTCAGGAAGGGTCCAAGGTACAAACCAAAGGTCAGGGCAGGCAGCAGTCAGGAAGGGTCCATTTTACAAGCCAGAGGTCAGGGCAGGCAGCAGTCAGGAAGGGTCCAAGGTACAAACCAAAGGTCAGGGCAGGCAGCAGTCAGGAAGGGTCCATTGTACAAGCCAGAGGTCAGGGCAGGCAGCAGTCAGGAAGGGTCCATTTTACAAGCCAGAGGTCAGGGCAGGCAGCAGTCAGGAAGGGTCCATTTTACAAGTCAGAGGTCAGGGCAGGCAGCAGTCAGGAAGGGTCCAAGGTACAAACCAAAGGTCAGGGCAGGCAGCAGTCAGGAAGGGTCCATTTTACAAGCCAGAGGTCAGGGCAGGCAGCAGTCAGGAAGGGTCCAAGGTACAAACCAAAGGTCAGGGCAGGCAGCAGTCAGGAAGGGTCCAAGGTACAAGCCAGAGGTCAGGGAAGGCAGCAGTCAGGAAGGGTCCAAGGTACAAGCCAGAGGTCAGGGCAGGCAGCAGTCAGGAAGGGTCCAAGGTACAAGCGAGAGGTCAGGGAAGGCAGCAGTCAGGAAGGGTCCAAGGTACAAGCCAGAGGTCAGGGCAGGCAGCAGTCAGGAAGGGTCCAAGGTTCAAGCCAGAGGTCAGGGCAGGCAGCAGTCAGGAAGGGTCCAAGGAACAAGCCAGAGGTCAGGGCAGGCAGCAGTCAGGAAGGGTCCAAGGAACAAGCCAGAGGTCAGGACAGGCAGCAGTCAGGAAGGGTCCAAGGTACAAGCGAGAGGTCAGGGAAGGCAGCAGTCAGGAAGGGTCCAAGGTACAAGCCAGAGGTCAGGGCAGGCAGCAGTCAGGAAGGGTCCAAGGTTCAAGCCAGAGGTCAGGGCAGGCAGCAGTCAGGAAGGGTCCAAGGAACAAGCCAGAGGTCAGGACAGGCAGCAGTCAGGAAGGGTCCAAGGAACAAGCCAGAGGTCAGGACAGGCAGCAGTCAGGAAGGGTCCAAGGAACAAGCCAGAGGTCAGGGCAGGCAGCAGTCAGGAAGGGTCCAAGGAACAAGCCAGAGGTCAGGACAGGCAGCAGTCAGGAAGGGTCCAAGGAACAAGCCAGAGGTCAGGGCAGGCAGCAGTCAGGAAGGGTCCAAGGTTCAAGCCAGAGGTCAGGGCAGGCAGCAGTCAGGAAGGGTCCAAGGAACAAGCCAGAGGTCAGGGCAGGCAGCAGTCAGGAAGGGTCCAAGGAACAAGCCAGAGGTCAGGACAGGCAGCAGTCAGGAAGGGTCCAAGGTACAAGCGAGAGGTCAGGGAAGGCAGCAGTCAGGAAGGGTCCAAGGTACAAGCCAGAGGTCAGGGCAGGCAGCAGTCAGGAAGGGTCCAAGGTTCAAGCCAGAGGTCAGGGCAGGCAGCAGTCAGGAAGGGTCCAAGGAACAAGCCAGAGGTCAGGACAGGCAGCAGTCAGGAAGGGTCCAAGGAACAAGCCAGAGGTCAGGGCAGGCAGCAGTCAGGAAGGGTCCAAGGAACAAGCCAGAGGTCAGGACAGGCAGCAGTCAGGAAGGGTCCAAGGAACAAGCCAGAGGTCAGGGCAGGCAGCAGTCAGGAAGGGTCCAAGGAACAAGCCAGAGGTCAGGACAGGCAGCAGTCAGGAGGGGTCCAAGGTACAAGCCAGAGGTCAGGACAGGCAGATATAGATGAAGGTCAAGTCAAGCTTGAAACTGAAAACAGAAGATAGAAATGCAGAGCAGAAACAGAAACAGCAGAGACAGTCAGGAATGAGATATAACGATCAGGGAGAGACTCGTCCTGTGGGGGAAGGTGACGTTTATAACTCCATGGTCGCAGGAAATGGATGGAGATGTATAAAACGTGGGGACGCTGCTCCTATAGATTTAGAAAATTGGCTTTAGGACCAGCAGCGACCATGAGGAGGGTCCCCCCTGGTGGCCATGCAAGGTGCCGAGGCAAGTGGTACCATAGTAGTGTACAACCGTAGTATCGTAATACTGTAGTATCGTAATACCGTAGTAGTGTAATACCATAGTAGTGTAAAACAACAGTAGCGTAATATTGTAGTAGTGTAATACCGTGCATTGTGATACCGTAGTAATTGAATACAGTAGTAGTGTAATACCGTAGTTTCATAATACCATAGTAGTGTAATAGCGTGTATCGTAGTTTCGTATTGCTGTAGTATCGAAATACTGTAATACCGTATTTGCATATTTCCCAGAATCCCCTAGTGGGGCATCAATGGCTGTAAGTCTCCCCTCACGCTGGCAGGTTCCCCAATTCCTCCGATATTCCTCATCAATCCATAAATGATGGTGAAGGAAGTTCCCTCCACCGGCTCCCACCCTGGAGCCATCACCACCGGGGGCTCATCTTGTTTCTCACTCCAGGGTCTTGGTCATTGGTTTTGGGAATTGGACTGCGCGTTGGTTGTGTCTAGAAGCTGCCCAGAATATTGTACCCAGGTTAGAAGGAACAAGAGGTAAGAACTTATTTTAGTTCTTGATGGTGCCCAACACTGTTATAGTTGAAGGGATTGGACCAAGATCAAGGGATATCTCACATCCTGGAGATAATCCTCCTGTCTAGGATTAGGTTATCAGTGGAGGTCCAACCACTGGATCCGCCAAGAAACCTGTGCGTAGGGGATACCATTACATCTTGGGAAAACTCGTACCTGGCCTTCAGATGGTCAGGCTGGACCTACAGAGGCCAAGACACAATCATGAGCCCTAGTCCCAAAGAGGGAAACTAGGTCCAGTAGAGATTTTGGGTCACAATCAGTGGAACAAGAGAACCGAACATCAGAACATTTATCTCCTACAAACAAGGTAGGACATGAGGGGATGAGGGTCCGGGCTGTGGAAAGGCTGCGGCTCCTCCATTGTTACTTACAATCTGCTTTGTCACATCTTCTGCCACACAATTCTCTGCTCTGAAATGAGTTTTTCTTGCATTTTTTGTAGTTTTCATTACATGCAGAAAAACACTACACAGAATGTGTGAAAATATCTTTTTGGATGCAGATTTTGCTGCTGCTGTTTGAAATTCAGCAGAAAGAGGTGAAGGCGTTTCCATTCGATTTCCTCATGTGCCCAAAAACGACAGAAAAAACTGCAACAACAAACCAATGTGCAGCCAAAGATACGAGACAAATAAAAGGACATCAACCACTTATATATATCCCCAGACTCACACACTGCATATAAAACACTCGTAACATACAAACTAGAGAGGTCCAGTATGGGGAGAGAACGAGGAAGTGTCCGTTATCCCTCCACTCAGCTCCTATGGGATCCTATATGGGAAACCTGTATGGAAGAAGGTAAAACTGTGTGTCTTCTTCCTCCGTATTGCACCCCCTCCCTCTTCTCTCTGCCTCACATGGGCTCTTCTTCCTCCATGCTGCACCCCCTCCCAGGATTGGATTCCCTCTTCCACCTGGCCATGGGTTGTGTGTGGTAGTTCCAACGTGTGGACAGGAGTTGCGCCATGTTGTTTTATTTCTGCCCATGTTCTTTGGGTTCATTCTTTGGTGGTCTCGATGTCCTCCTATGAAGGGCCTAGATGACTCCTTGTAGTGATGAGAGAAGCCTCATCTTCTAAGGGGTTAACATTAGGCTTCGGCTGGTGCCGTGGACACGTCTCGTCGTCTGTGTAAGCAGTGACAAACCTCGCAGACAAAGCGCAAGGTGAAATGTTCCATCATCTAAATTGTGCGGCGGTGAATATGTATGTCCATATGTCTCCTGTTCGCGCACTTCATAAAACGGCTCCGTCAGTCACAGCTCGCCACCGGGAACACAAACGCAAGGTAACATCACAACAGTTCAATTAACTGCTCCTTAATTACCCACAACTCTTCCTGTCAAGCCTTCACTCAATGAACAAAATACCAATTACTCCGCTTTTTTTTCCAGGTTTTTGACGCCTGACTGCGGCTCCTTCCCCACCAGAACCGCCAGGATTTATTTAACAAGCCTGATTTGCGCAGCTGACGGCAGAAGAAATAAATATGTTTACGTGGACAATCCAGAAGTGATGACGACGGGTTCTATGTGCAGAAGCTTCTGGATACATTGTAGATAGAGATTGTGGGGGGATCAGGGGTCCTGTGCCGCGCCCCTGGCGTAGAAACCGTGAAATAATCACATCTGTCACTTATGGGGTAGAGCTAGCACTTGGGGTTATTTCCCCCAGGGGGACATAGAGGGGACGTGAAGGGAGTGGCCGGGCCGTGGGCTGACGTGGCCGGTGGGGAGTGGGTCGGTGCAGGGCGTTCCTGTCCCATCGTCTGCGCACTCGCTGCAGGCAACAAATTTTCATACGTGAAGATTCACACTCGGCGTTTCCTCCTACACCAGGTAGACGCTGCCGTACATTTGGGGGTCTGGAGCTCAGCTCAGCTTTTTGGTGACGTTCGGAGGCCCATTGAGTGGCCGTTAGAGCCGGAATCTATTGGGGGGCAGTAGAGTCATCTGGGGTACATGGTGTGCATTAACATTGAGAGGTCGAAGAAGAGCACATTTGGGCACATTTACTAAGGGTCCGAACGCCACATTTACAAAGGGTTCGCCGGATTTCTAGATTTTTTCCTATTTGCCCTGAATTTCCCCAGGTTTTTGGTGCACGCGATCGGATTGTGGTGCATCGGCGGAGGGGGTGTGGACGTCGGACAACCCGACTGATTCGGACAAACCGCGGAATTTAAAAACCAAATTGTGTCGCAAGATCATCACTCCCTTACACTGGGAAGAAGAAGGTGAACTCCGGCGGACCTTGGCGCAGAAGTGACACATGCAGGAACTCGGGCACATGATCTTGGTGAATCGCGGCAGCTCCGAATCCTTATCGGACAACGCACTGTGGGGATCGCGATAGGATGGGTAAGTAAATGTGCCCCACTGGGGCATAAGTATAAGTCCGGCTATGTCCGTGATGGACTTTTCTTGTGGTCAGATGTATCTTAGTGTTTTTTCCTTGTTGATACATGAGGCATTTAAAACAAAAGTCGCTAAAAATCTCCAAAATTTGCAATCAGTAACTTCTACGCCTGGTCAGAGGCAGCCGCAGAGAAAAGCAAAATGTTCTCTTCTGGATTCAGGTGATAACTCGGAGAACGCTGCAGAAAACTAGACATTGGTGAACCTCGAGGGAGACTTTGTTAGGAGCAAAAAGGTCACAAATGAGCAAAAGGGCCAAGAAAAGACCCAAAAAATGAAAGAAAAAGCCAAATCAAAGGTTTGCTACATGCGCCACGTGTTCTGATCACTCAGGAGCTGATATCTTCTTCCGGGCAGGAAACTCTGGTTTTTGGTTTTCCTTTCTCCTGATTTGGGTTGTGGGTGTTCCAGGGAATGTTGAGAGACTAATGAACTGATGCAGAGGGAAAGTATTCAGAACCCTTTAAATTTGTCAGTTTTTGTTTCACTGCAGCCAATCGGTAAGATAAAAAAGTAAGATTTTTGCTCATTAATGTGCAGAACAGAAATTGAGATATTTTTGCTATTTTATTAAACAAGAGAAACTGAAATCTCCCCTGGTGATAAGTATTCTGCCCCTTTCCTGTGACTCATATGTAAATCACTTGCTGCCCATTTACTTCTGATCTTCCTTGAGTTGGTTCTTCTCCTTCATTGGAGTCCACTTGTGTTACTTAAACTGATTGGATTTGATTAGGAAAGGCGCTCACATGTCTATATAAGACCTCATACTGCTATATACAGCTCACACTGCAGGTCACAGCACATGAGAATCATCAGGTCTAAGGAACTGCCCAAGAAACTCAGAGACAGAATTGTGGCAATGCACAGATCTGGCCAAGGTTACAAAAGAATTTCTGTAGAACTCAAGGTTCCTAAGAGCACAGTGACCTCCATTATCCTTACAGTTGAAGTTTGAGAGGACCAAATCTCTTCCTCTCCCTGGCCGTCCAGCGAAACTAAGCAATGGTGGGGGAAGAGCCTTGGTGAGAGGTACAGAGGGCACATTACTGAGGGGGGGCAGAGGGCACATTACTGGGGGGGGGGGGGTCAGAGGGCACATTACTGGGGGGGGCAGAGGGCACATTACTGGGGGGCAGAGGGCACATTACTGGGGGGGCAGAGGGCACATTACTGGGGGGTGAGCAGAGGGCACATTACTGGGGGGTGAGCAGAGGGCACATTACTGGGGGAGGAGCAGAGGGCACATTACTGGGGGGGAGCAGAGGGCACAATACTGGGGGGGAGCAGAGGGCACATTACTGGGGGGTGAGCAGAGGGCACATTACTGGGGGAGGAGCAGAGGGCACATTACTGGGGGGGAGCAGAGGGCACAATACTGGGGGGGAGCAGAGGGCACATTACTGGGGGGTGAACAGAGGGCACATTACTGGGGGGGCATAGGGCACATTACTGGAGGGGCAGAGGGCACATTACTGGGGGGCAGAGGGCACATTACTGGGGGGGCAGAGGGCACATTACTGGAGGGGCAGAGGGCACATTACTGGGGGGGCAGAGGGCACATTACTGGGGGGCAGAGGGCACATTACTGGGGGGGCAGAGGGCACATTACTGGGGGGGCAGAGGGCACATTACTGGGGGGCAGAGGGCACATTACTGGGGGGCGCAGAGGGCACATTACTGGGGGGCGCAGAGGGCACATTACTGGGGGGCAGAGGGCACATTTGATGTAACCAATGAAACAAAGGGGGGAAAATGTAAAGGGGTCTGAAAACTTTCCGTCCCCCTTTATGTTGATATTATGTAGATATTAATGAAGAGCTTCTACCTTAGGGGCAGAGGGACATTCATCTCCTGGACCCTTCTGCATTAGAGCAGGTAAGTTGGTGATTGGCGTCTTCTCAGACTTGTCTGTAGGACCCCAGGGTCTTGGTCAGTCTGTAGGACCCCCGGGTCTTGGTCAGTCTGTAGGACCCCCGGGTCTTGGTCAGTCTGTAGGACCCCAGGGTCTTGGTCAGTCTGTAGGACCCCCGGGTCTTGGTCAGTCTGTAGGACCCCCGGGTCTTGGTCAGTCTGTAGGACCCCTGGGTCATGGTCAGTCTGTAGGACCCCAGGGTCTTGGTCAGTCTGTAGGACCCCAGGGTCTTGGTCAGTCTGTAGGACCCCCGGGTCTTGGTCAGTCTGTAGGACCCCTGGGTCTTGGTCAGTCTGTAGGACCCCTGGGTCTTGGTCAGTCTGTAGGACCCCTGGGTCATGGTCAGTCTGTAGGACCCCAGGGTCTTGGTCAGTCTGTAGGACCCCCGGGTCTTGGTCAGTCTGTAGGACCCCAGGGTCTTGGTCAGTCTGTAGGACCCCCGGGTCTTGGTCAGTCTGTAGGACCCCAGGGTCTTGGTCAGTCTGTAGGACCCCCGGGTCTTGGTCAGTCTGTAGGACCCCTGGGTCATGGTCAGTCTGTAGGACCCCAGGGTCTTGGTCAGTCTGTAGGACCCCAGGGTCTTGGTCAGTCTGTAGGACCCCCGGGTCTTGGTCAGTCTGTAGGACCCCTGGGTCTTGGTCAGTCTGTAGGACCCCTGGGTCATGGTCAGTCTGTAGGACCCCAGGGTCTTGGTCAGTCTGTAGGACCCCCGGGTCTTGGTCAGTCTGTAGGACCCCAGGGTCTTGGTCAGTCTGTAGGACCCCCGGGTCTTGGTCAGTCTGTAGGACCCCAGGGTCTTGGTCAGTCTGTAGGACCCCCGGGTCTTGGTCAGTCTGTAGGACCCCCGGGTCTTGGTCAGTCATCGGGAGATGTTCCCCCTGAATGTAGCCGCCGTCTCCTGTCGATAAGAAGACGTTATAGACGAGCATCATTAGGAGGAGAGATAAGAGGCTCAGGACCTCCGGCCGCTGATAAGGTCCTGCGGTGATTAGACGTGTAATACGCTTCTCCCGCTGATAACCTCGTCCTATGGATTTTATACTGACGATGATTAGAGAACTGATATCTGATTCCAATAAAAGAACTTCAGCAGAGACGGCGCCAACTCCCCCCATCACCGGCCAAACTAAAACCAACGATGTCAACGTGTTAGCGACTGTGCCCAATGAGTGTCACTGACCACCAGGGATAAGACAAATAATGTGTCACTGACCACCAGGGATAAGACAAATAATGCAACGCTGACCACCAGGGATAAGACAAATAATGCAACGCTGACCACCAGGGATAAGACAAATAATGCAACGCTGACCACCAGGGATTAGCCAATGAATGCACCACTGACCACCAGGGATAAACCAAATAATGCACCGCTGACCACCAGGGATAAGACAAATAGTGTGTCACTGACCACCAGGGATAAGACAAATAATGTGTCACTGACCACCAGGGATAAACCAAATAATGCACCACTGACCACCAGGGATTAGCTAAATAATGCACCGCTGACCACCAGGGATTAGCTAAATAATGCACCACTGACCACCAGGGATTAGCTAAATAATGCACCGCTGACCACCAGGGATTAGCCAATGAATGCACCACTGACCACCAGGGATTAGCTAAATAATGCACCACTGACCACCAGGGATTAGCTAAATAATGCACTGCTGACCACCAGGGATTAGCCAATGAATGCACCACTGACCACCAGGGATAAACCAAATAATGCACCGCTGACCACCAGGGATTAGCCAATGAATGCACCACTGACCACCAGGGATTAATAATGCACCACTGACCACCAGGGATTAGCTAAATAATGCACCGCTGACCACCAGGGATTAGCTAAATAATGCACCACTGACCACCAGGGATTAGCTAAATAATGCACCGCTGACCACCAGGGATTAGCTAAATAATGCACCACTGACCACCAGGGATTAGCTAAATAATGCACCACTGACCACCAGGGATTAGCTAATGAATGTGTCACTGACCACCAGGGATTAGCCAATGAATAAACCAGTGAATGTGCCACTGAGCACCAGGGATTAGTCAATGAATTAGCCAAAGAATGTACCACTGACCACCAGGGATTAGCCAATGAATGTACCACTGACCACCAGGGATTAGCCAATGAATACTAAGGAGAAACCATTGGGGCATATTTATTATATGCCGGTCCTCGTGCGCCAGCGTATGATAGCCCCGCCGCTGCATGTTCGCAGCCCGATACATCAAGAGGCCCACTGCCACTGGCGTGAAGGTGCCGGATCGGGGCAAATAATAGCAAAAGCTAGCATTAGCGTTTATTTCAGGTCCTGATAAATATGCCCCAATGTGTTCCTGGTGGCCGGGCACATATTCTGATGACATCGGATGAGGATGTGGTGGTGGTGAATGACAATAGGAATGCATTGTGCTGCTAGTGGCTGGATGGCAAGTTGTCCCTGGTGGGCTAGTGGGACTTCTCATTGCTGAATCTTGTTTCTTTTTGGTTTGATTTCTCTTTATACTGTAAAGTGACCGTCAGCTTCTTGTGTTTGTAGTAAATTCCGGTGGATTCCATAAATTCTATTTTTCCGGGACATCTGCGGAGCGATTGTGCTGCAAATCAATTACAATAACAGAAGCCGAGACAACATCCAGACGATCAGGACGACAATTAACAGGACAGCTTTTAATTGGCAATTACAATTCCATTATCTGGAGCTGGCACCAGCCGCCCCGGGCAGCGAGGATGAGATACGGGGAGTCCAGGCATCACACTGATGATCCTGGGGGGGATCCTGGAGATAGCCGGCCACACCACCAGAATGATAGACTGAAGATCTCTGCTTGCTGCCTGTGAATGGTCCTGGACCTGGTTCTGCTCTGATACACTGTAACAAACCTCATGGATGGAAGTAATGAAGGCTCCTATTAACTGACAGCAAGCAGAGATCTTTACCTAGTGAGGAATCAAGACAAGACAGTCCTAGGGCTCAGGGGATGCGGCTCCCATGCAAGAAATCCTGGGAGGAGATGATACAGATGGACTCTTAAAGGGGCGGCTGTGGGGCCCGCGGCATTGTGGGAAATCACTGATGAATTTTGAATATACATTCTATTCACGTTACCTCAGGACCCTGTAGTATGAGGGTGCAGGGGTCCCCAAAAACCTCTATGACTGGACATCTAGTGGTATAAAGCAGGAGCCACACGTGACGCAGGTTAACCTGTTCATTGCTGGGGCCCAGGGTCACGGCGTCGCCCCGGCACACAATGACGCGCAGCACCGGTATCACATTCCAGTCGTGACCGTCCCTTTAATGGAAGCTGCGGATTCCCTTATCTCCATGATTTCCAGAGGCTGCAAGCTGACACCAGCGGCGGCGGAGGAGACTATTCATAGAGCGGCTGTAACATTGCTGACTGTCAGGACTACAGAGGACACGGATCCGGCAGTCCTTGGCGCTGACCGCCGCAACAGCCACCCGAACCTCCACTAATCAAAATGATTTTATATATTTGGAAAGTTTCAGGAGAAAACGTCACATTATAATAAACTATTATTGTCCTTATTATTACACTAGATTCTGTCTCTAGTCACATCCAAAGCTGCAATCACATGACTGGTCAACTGATCCAGAAGACTTCTAATTCTGAACTCTGCTGTGCTCTGTGCTCTGTGCAGCCAGTGTTATATATTTATACCTCACACTGCTGTGCCCTGTGCTCTCTGCAGCCTGTGTCATGTACTGTCCCTGGAGAGATGTGTAATCAGACCTCACACTGCTGTGCTCTGTGCTCTCTGCAGCCAGTGTTATGTATTGTCCCTGGAGAGATGTGTAATCAGACCTCACACTGCTGTGCTCTGTGCTCTCTGCAGCCAGTGTTATGTATTGTCCCTGGAGAGATGTGTAATCAGACCTCACACTGCTGTGCTCTGTGCCCTGTGCAGCCAGTGTTATGTATTGTCCCTGGAGAGATGTGTAATCAGACCTCACACTGCTGTGCTCTGTGCTCTCTGCAGCCAGTGTTATGTATTGTCCCTGGAGAGATGTGTAATCAGACCTCACACTGCTGTGCTCTGTGCTCTCTGCAGCCAGTGTTATGTATTGTCCCTGGACAGATGTGTAATCAGACCTCACACTGCTGTGCTCTGTGCTCTCTGCAGCCAGTGTTATGTATTGTCCCTGGAGAGATGTGTAATCAGACCTCACACTGCTGTGCTCTGTGCTCTCTGCAGCCAGTGTTATGTGTTGTCCCTGGAGAGATGTGTAATCAGACCTCACACTGCTGTGCTCTGTGCTCTCTGCAGCCAGTGTTATGTATTGTCCCTGGAGAGATGTGTAATCAGACCTCACACTGCTGTGCTCTGTGCTCTCTGCAGCCAGTGTTATGTATTGTCCCTGGAGAGATGTGCAATCAGACCTCACACTGCTGTGCTCTGTGCTCTCTGCAGCCAGTGTTATGTACTGTCTCTGCAGCCAGTGTTATGTACTGTCCCTGGAGAGATGTGTAATCAGACCTCACACTGCTGTGCTCTGTGCTCTCTGCAGCCAGTGTTATGTACTGTCCCTGGAGAGATGTGTAATCAGACCTCACACTGCTGTGCTCTGTGCTCTCTGCAGCCAGTGTTATGTATTGTCCCTGGAGAGATGTGTAATCAGACCTCACACTGCTGTACTCTGTGCTCTCTGCAGCCAGTGTTATGTATTGTCCCTGGAGAGATGTGTAATCAGACCTCACACTGCTGTGCTCTGTTCTCTCTGTAGCCAGTGTTATGTATTGTCCCTGGAGAGATGTGTATTCAGACCTCACACTGCTGTGCTCTGTGCTCTCTGCAGCCAGTGTTATGTATTGTCCCTGGAGAGATGTGTAATCAGACCTCACACTGCTGTGCTCTGTGCTCTCTGCAGCCAGTGTTATGTATTGTCCCTGGAGAGATGTGTAATCAGACCTCACACTGCTGTGCTCTGTGCTCTCTGTAGCCAGAGTTATGTATTGATCCTGGAGATATATGTAACTATTTGTCTATATTGTTAGTAGCTGCAGGACTGTGAAATATGGATGTATGTTCCAGGATTGTAACTTCTCCAAGTGCACTGGGGGTGTCCTCACACTGCTGTGCTCTGTGCATTGAGCTGCTCTGCACCTGGCAGTGATCATTGTGTAGGCTGGGGATATCAGTGTCCTGTGTATGGTGGGATCAGGGAGCCTCCTGCTGGGGTCCCTCTGGGGGTGACGGAGCGGATGATGCGGGGGGGGGGGGGGGGGCGGCAGATGATGGGGGTATAAATAATACATGATGGAGGAAGTGTAAATTAGATGAACGGATAGAGTTACACGTCGCACTATTGATTAAAGCGACACATCCTCCTGGAGGAGCGGGGGGGGGGGGGGGGGCGAGTGATGGAGGGGTCTCCCTGGGGGGCGCAGGAAACTCTGCAGAGACCCCCCCATAATGATGTTACCCCCTTATAAGTGGATGACCCCAGAATTGTTATCAATAAGGTCAGGTTTACCCCTGGGAGACGGATCTGCATACAGCTGTCATGTGGTGTCGTCGCAATGTGTCGCCCCCCCGGTGACCTGCAGATCACAAATCCAATCACATGTATCAATATTGATCGCCGCCGCTAACACATTGCACCAAAAACACAAATGTGTCAAAAAATACTCCGCAAATGTGCAGCGAGAAGTCAGTAATATTCATAGATAATAAGAACAAAGGGTTAATTCTGCACCATGGCGGAGGGGGGGGGGGGGGGGGCTCAGTACCAGTGACCCCTGGTCACTTCTCACCAAAGCGGCGTCACGTTGCGCCAGTGTCAGTCTTCCCATAGCTCTGGCATTCAATTCATGCACCAGGATGCTCAGGATGGACAATATTTAACAGGCAAAAGATACATTGTATAAAGTTGTGGAAAGAAGAAAAGAATAATCGGGGTCCAATCGCTTCAGCTCGACTCCATGCGTCAACTTCTTGTTGTGTGATGTTACAATGTTCTCAGATATAAGTTACAGCTACACCCCAAAACTTCCCTGTACACCCCAAAACTTCCCTGTGCACCGCAAAACTTCCCTGTACACCCCAAAACATCCCCGTACACCCCAAAACTTCCCTGTACACCCCAAAACTTCCCTGTACACCCCAAAACATCCCTGTACACCCCAAAACTTCCCTGTACACCGCTAAACATCCCTGTACACCCCAAAACATCCATGTACACCCCAAAACTTCCCTGTACACCGCTAAACATCCCTGTACACCCCAAAACTTCCCTGTGCACCCCAAAACTTCCCTGTGCACCCAGAAACATCCCTGTACACCCCAAAACTTCCCTGTACACCCCAAAACTTCCCTGTACACCCCAAAACTTCCCTGTACACCGCTAAACATCCCTGTACACCCCAAAACTTCCCTGTACACCCCAAAACTTCCCTGTACACCCCAAAACATCCCTGTACACCCCAAAACTTCCCTGTACACCCCAAAACTTCCCTGCGCACCCCAAAACTTCCCTGTGCACCCCAAAACTTCCCTGTACACCCCAAAACATCCCTGTACACCCCAAAACTTCCCTGTGCACCCCAAAACTTCCCTGTACACCCCAAAACATCCCTGTACACCCCAAAACATCCCTGTACACCCCAAAACATCCCTGTACACCCCAAAACTTCCCTGTACACCCCAAAACATCCATGTACACCCCAAAACTTCCCTGTACACCCCAAAACATGCCTGTGCCCCCCAAAACTTCCCAGTCGATGCCATCAGCAGGTTTTCTCCGGCTTCTTCCTTTCTAATTTGAGGAATGTTCTGATTTCCCTGGAAGGTCAGAGCCGGATTCTCCCCGTCCTTTGCTGCCCCCTGGTGGCCAGGAGCCGGAGGTGCAGGCGGAGTTTAAACAATTTGGCCGCGTTTAATCGGAGCTAATGGAAAGCTCCGGGCGATGTCCATTGATCGGTAGCTGGAAGCGGTGACGCTGCACTCTCCCGTCATGTGACCGGCCATAAAGCGGATTTATTATCGCACGGTATATATATATCTCGTCATATCGATCCCCCAGAAAAAGGGACCTCATGTATTCATGCGTTTTATGGCGGCGCTATATCAATCTGCTGCATAATAATCTGAAGTGGAACGTTACAAGATAATACATGGAGTTATCGCTCCATTACATGCCGCCGGCCCCTCCCCCATGACTACGCACCGCCGGACCACCTCATAATGAGAAAATGACAAATCTGTGCCCATAACGGGTATGAAAAGAGATGAGGGATGAGCCGGGATATCAGATCCATCCGCACGCTCCGTCATGTGCACAAAAACTGGCACACTGTAGCAAAACATACACTATAGCTCAGGCCCCCATGTAAAATCTGCCCCAGGACCCCCAATAGCATGACCCCTATATGCCCCAGATGTGACTGTCCCCCCCTTCGCCTGCACCCCTGATACATCTAGAGTTACAATCTCACGGATCGTGTTAGCTGGGGGTTTGTTACAGTTTCATCCTGATACAAAATCTTCTCTGTGTTTGAGACATCAATAGTAAAAAACCTCTGATCTGTCCTGTTACAATGTATCAGCGCAGGAAACATATATCACTCCAGAGGTGGATACACTACAGAGTGCTGATACAATGTAACAAACTGTCAGCTGTGAGAAGTATCCTACAAAAGCATCTTTCAGCCCATTGCTCTGTGTAATACTGTGTATCACCTGCGGGGGCGCTGCCAGGACCTGATACATAGGAGAGCTGAGGGTCCTCGGGGGGTGACCTGCCCTTATTGACATCGATGCCATCAGTGATTAAGATGGAAGTCGCCCGGATCGTACACGTGTAGGGTCGTGACCCCGCGGCCGCTGTGACCTGTAACCTGAACATTAAGACAGATTTGGTCTGTTAGATAAAATCTGCCGCTCTGAGGTTAAAGGTCGGCCGCAGCCATTATCTGTGACCTCCTATTAAGGTGACCTCAGGGAGCGAAGCAGAATTAAGTGGCAATGAACTCAGTGTAATAATCTGCCCCATCCCTCATCCCCGCAGCGCTCCCTACACTCCGCAACACTCCATCAGCTCCACCACAAGCACCTGACCTCATGTATCCAGAGAGCGAGGAAGAGGGCGGAAGAAGCGCCTGATAGGAGCAGGAGGGGGATAGGAGAGGTGCAGGAGGGTGATAGGAGCAGGAGGGTGATAGGAGAGGTGCAGAAGGGTGATAGGAGCAGGAGGGTGATAGGAGCAGGAGGGTGATAGGTGCAGGAGGGTGATAGGAGCAGAAGGGTGATAGGAGCAGGAGGGTGATAGGAGCAGGAGGGTGATAGGAGCAGGAGGGTGATAGGAGCAGGAGGGTGATAGGAGAGGATCAGGAGGGTGATAGGAGCAGGAGGGTGATAGGAGCAGGAGGGTGATAGGAGCAGGAGGGTGATAGGTGCAGGGGGGTGATAGGTACAGGGGGGTGATAGGAGCAGGAGGGTGATAGGTGCAGGGGGGTGATAGGTACAGGGGGGTGATAGGAGCAGGAGGGTGATAGGAGCAGGGGGGTGATAGGAGCAGGAGGGTGATAGGAGCAGGAGGGTGATAGGTGCAGGAGGGTGATAGGTGCAGGGGGGTGATAGGAGCAGGAGGGTGATAGGAGCAGGAGGGTGATAGGTGCAGGAGGGTGATAGGTGCAGAAGGGTGATAGGAGCAGGAGGGTGATAGGTGCAGGAGGGTGATAGGTGCAGGAGGGTGATAGGTGCAGGAGGGTGATAGGTGCAGGGGGGTGATAGGCACAGGGGGGTGATAGGAGCAGGAGGGTGATAGGAGCAGGAGGGTGATAGGAGAGGTGCAGGAGGGTGATAGGAGAGGAGCAGGAGGGTGATAGGAGCAGGAGGGTGATAGGAGCAGGAGGGTGATAGGAGAGGTGCAGGAGGGTGATAGGAGCAGGAGGGTGATAGGAGCAGGAGGGTGATAGGAGAGGTGCAGGAGGGTGATAGGAGCAGGAGGGTGATAGGAGCAGGAGGGTGATAGGAGAGGTGCAGGAGGGTGATAGGAGCAGGAGGGTGATAGGTGCAGGGGGGTGATAGGAGCAGGAGGGTAATAGGAGCAGGAGGGGGATAGGAGCAGGAGGGTGATAGGTGCAGGGGGGTGATAGGAGCAGGAGGGGGATAGGAGCAGGAGGGTGATAGGAGCAGGAGGGTGATAGGTGCAGGGGGGTGATAGGTACAGGGGGGTGATAGGAGCAGGAGGGTGATAGGTGCAGGAGGGTGATAGGTGCAGGAGGGTGATAGGTGCAGGAGGGTGATAGGAGCAGGAGGGTGATAGGTGCAGGAGGGGGATAGGTGCAGGGGGGTGATAGGAGCAGGAGGGTGATAGGTGCAGGAGGGTGATAGGAGAGGTGCAGGAGGGTGATAGGAGCAGGAGGGTGATAGGTGCAGGGGGGTGATAGGAGCAGGAGGGTGATAGGTGCAGGGGGGTGATAGGAGCAGGAGGGTGATAGGAGCAGGAGGGTAATAGGAGCAGGAGGGGGATAGGAGCAGGAGGGTGATAGGTGCAGGGGGGTGATAGGAGCAGGAGGGGGATAGGAGCAGGAGGGTGATAGGAGCAGGAGGGTGATAGGTGCAGGGGGGTGATAGGTACAGGGGGGTGATAGGAGCAGGAGGGTGATAGGTGCAGGAGGGTGATAGGTGCAGGAGGGTGATAGGTGCAGGAGGGTGATAGGAGCAGGAGGGTGATAGGTGCAGGAGGGGGATAGGTGCAGGGGGGTGATAGGAGCAGGAGGGTGATAGGTGCAGGAGGGTGATAGGAGAGGTGCAGGAGGGTGATAGGAGCAGGAGGGTGATAGGTGCAGGGGGGTGATAGGAGCAGGAGGGTGATAGGAGCAGGAGGGTGATAGGTGCAGGAGGGTGATAGGAGCAGGAGGGTGATAGGTGCAGGAGGGTGATAGGTGCAGGAGGGTGATAGGAGCAGGAGGGTGATAGGAGCAGGAGGGTGATAGGTGCAGGGGGGTGATAGGAGCAGGAGGGTGATAGGTGCAGAAGGGTGATAGGAGCAGGAGGGTGATAGGTGCAGGAGGGTGATAGGTGCAGGAGGGTGATAGGAGCAGGAGGGTGATAGGTGCAGGAGGGTGATAGGTGCAGGGGGGTGATAGGCACAGGGGGGTGATAGGAGCAGGAGGGTGATAGGAGCAGGAGGGTGATAGGAGAGGTGCAGGAGGGTGATAGGAGCAGGAGGGGATAGGAGAGGTGCAGGAGGGTGATAGGAGCAGGAGGGTGATAGGAGAGGTGCAGGAGGTTGATAGGTGCAGGAGGGTGATAGGAGCAGGAGGGTGATAGGTGCAGGAGGGTGATAGGAGCAGGAGGGTAATAGGTGCAGGAGGGTGATAGGAGCAGGAGGGTGATAGGAGCAGGAGGGTGATAGGAGAGGTGCAGGAGGGTGATAGGTGCAGGAGGGTGATAGGTGCAGGAGGGTGATAGGTGCAGGAGGGTGATAGGTGCAGGAGGGTGATAGGAGCAGGAGGGTGATAGGAGCAGGAGGGTGATAGGAGCAGGAGGGTGATAGGAGCAGGAGGGTGATAGGAGAGGAGCAGGAGGGTGATAGGTGCAGGAGGGTGATAGGAGAGGTGCAGGAGGGTGATAGGAGCAGGAGGGTGATAGGAGCAGGAGGGGGATAGGAGAGGTGCAGGAGGGTGATAGGAGAGGTGCAGGAGGGTGATAGGAGCAGGAGGGTGATAGGAGAGGTGCAGGAGGGTGATAGGAGAGGTGCAGGAGGGTGATAGGAGCAGGAGGGTGATAGGAGAAGGAGGATGATAGGTGCAGGAGGGTGATAGGAGCAGGAGGGTGATAGGAGAGGATCAGGAGGGTGATAGGAGAGGTGCAGGAGGGTGATAGGAGCAGGAGGGTGATAGGAGCAGGAGGGTGATAGGAGAGGATCAGGAGGGTGATAGGAGAGGTGCAGGAGGGTGATAGGAGAGGTGCAGGAGGGTGATAGGTGCAGGAGGGTGATAGGAGCAGGGGGGTGATAGGAGAGGTGTAGGAGGGTGATAGGAGCAGGAGGGTGATAGGAGCAGGAGGGTGATAGGAGAGGATCAGGAGGGTGATAGGAGAGGTGCAGGAGGGTGATAGGATAGGTGCAGGAGGGTGATAGGTGCAGGAGGGTGATAGGAGCAGGGGGGTGATAGGAGAGGTGTAGGAGGGTGATAGGTGCAGGAGGGTGATAGGAGCAGGGGGGTGATAGGAGAGGTGCAGGAGGATGATAGGAGCAGGAGGGTGATAGGAGCAGGAGGGTGATAGGAGAGGTGCAGGAGGGTGATAGGAGAGGTGCAGGATGGTGATAGGAGCAGGAGGGTGATAGGTGCAGGAGGGTGATAGGAGAGGTGCAGGAGGGTGATAGGAGCAGGAGGGTGATATGAGAGGTGCAGGAGGGTGATAGGAGCAGGAGGGTGATAGGTGCAGGAGGGTGATAGGAGCAGGAGGGTGATAGGAGCAGAAGGGTGATAGGAGAGGTGCAGGAGGGTGATAGGAGCAGGAGGGTGATAGGTGCAGGAGGGTGATAGGAGCAGGGGGGTGATAGGTGCTGGAGGGTAATAGGTTTAGGAGGGTGATAGGAGCAGGAGGGTGATAGGTGCAGGAGGGTGATAGGTGCAGGAGGGTGATAGGTGCAGGAGGGTGATAGGAGCAGGAGGGTGATAGGAGCAGGAGGGTGATAGGTGCAGGGGGGTAATAGGTACAGGGGGGTGATAGGAGCAGGAGGGTGATAGGAGCAGGAGGGTGATAGGTGCAGGAGGGTGATAGGTGCAGAAGGGTGATAGGAGCAGGAGGGTGATAGGTGCAGGAGGGTGATAGGTGCAGGGGGGTGATAGGCACAGGGGGGTGATAGGAGCAGGAGGGTGATAGGAGCAGGAGAGTGATAGGAGCAGGAGGGTGATAGGAGAGGTGCAGGAGGGTGATAGGAGCAGGAGGGTGATAGGTGCAGGAGGGTGATAGGAGCAGGGGGGTGATAGGTGCTGGAGGGTAATAGGTTTAGGAGGGTGATAGGAGCAGGAGGGTGATAGGAGCAGGAGGGTGATAGGTGCAGGAGGGTGATAGGTGCAGGAGGGTGATAGGTGCAGGAGGGTGATAGGAGCAGGAGGGTGATAGGAGCAGGAGGGTGATAGGTGCAGGAGGGTGATAGGTGCAGGAGGGTGATAGGAGCAGGAGGGTGATAGGAGCAGGAGGGTGATAGGTGCAGGAGGGTGATAGGTGCAGAAGGGTGATAGGAGCAGGAGGGTGATAGGTGCAGGAGGGTGATAGGTGCAGGGGGGTGATAGGCACAGGGGGGTGATAGGAGCAGGAGGGTGATAGGAGCAGGAGAGTGATAGGAGCAGGAGGGTGATAGGAGAGGTGCAGGAGGGTGATAGGAGCAGGAGGGTGATAGGAGAGGTGCAGGAGGGTGATAGGAGCAGGAGGGTGATAGGAGAGGTGCAGGAGGTTCATAGGAGCAGGAGGGTGATAGGAGAGGTGCAGGAGGTTGATAGGAGCAGGAGGGTGATAGGAGCAGGAGGGTGATAGGAGCAGGAGGGTGATAGGAGCAGGAGGGTGATAGGAGAGGTGCAGGAGGGTGATAGGAGCAGGAGGGTGATAGGAGAGGTGCAGGAGGGTGATAGGAGCAGGAGGGTGATAGGAGAGGTGCAGGAGGTTGATAGGAGCAGGAGGGTGATAGGAGCAGGAGGGTGATAGGAGCAGGAGGGTGATAGGTGCAGGAGGGGGATAGGAGAGGAGCAGGAGGGTGATAGGAGAGGTGCAGGAGGGTGATAGGAGCAGGAGGGTGATAGGTGCAGGGGGGTGATAGGAGAGGTGCAGGAGGGTGATAGGAGCAGGAGGGTGATAGGTGCAGGGGGGTGATAGGAGCAGGAGGGTGATAGGAGCAGGAGGGTAATAGGAGCAGGAGGGGGATAGGAGCAGGAGGGTGATAGGTGCAGGGGGGTGATAGGAGCAGGAGGGGGATAGGAGCAGGAGGGTGATAGGTGCAGGGGGGTGATAGGAGCAGGAGGGGGATAGGAGCAGGAGGGTGATAGGAGCAGGAGGGTGATAGGTGCAGGGGGGTGATAGGTACAGGGGGGTGATAGGAGCAGGAGGGTGATAGGTGCAGGAGGGTGATAGGTGCAGGAGGGTGATAGGTGCAGGAGGGTGATAGGAGCAGGAGGGTGATAGGTGCAGGAGGGGGATAGGTGCAGGGGGGTGATAGGAGCAGGGGGGTGATAGGAGCAGGAGGGTGATAGGAGCAGGAGGGTGATAGGTGCAGAAGGGTGATAGGAGCAGGAGGGTGATAGGTGCAGGAGGGTGATAGGTGCAGGAGGGTGATAGGAGCAGGAGGGTGATAGGTGCAGGAGGGTGATAGGTGCAGGAGGGTGATAGGTGCAGGAGGGTGATAGGTGCAGGGGGGTGATAGGCACAGGGGGGTGATAGGAGCAGGAGGGTGATAGGAGAGGTGCAGGAGGGTGATAGGTGCAGGAGGGTGATAGGAGAGGTGCAGGAGGTTGATAGGTGCAGGAGGGTGATAGGAGCAGGAGGGTGATAGGAGCAGGAGGGTAATAGGTGCAAGAGGGTGATAGGAGCAGGAGGGTGATAGGAGAGATGCAGGAGGGTGATAGGTGCAGGAGGGTGATAGGTGCAGGAGGGTGATAGGTGCAGGAGGGTGATAGGAGCAGGAGGGTGATAGGAGCAGGAGGGTGATAGGAGCAGGAGGGTGATAGGAGAGGAGCAGGAGGGTGATAGGTGCAGGAGGGTGATAGGAGAGGTGCAGGAGGGTGATAGGAGCAGGAGGGTGATAGGAGGAGGAGGGTGATAGGAGCAGGAGGGGGATAGGAGAGGTGCAGGAGGGTGATAGGAGAGGTGCAGGAGGGTGATAGGAGCAGGAGGGTGATAGGAGCAGGAGGGTGATAGGTGCAGGAGGGTGATAGGAGCAGGAGGGTGATAGGTGCAGGAGGGTGATAGGAGAGGTGCAGGAGGGTGATAGGAGCAGGAGGGTGATAGGAGAAGGAGGGTGATAGGTGCAGGAGGGTGATAGGAGCAGGAGGGTGATAGGAGAGGATCAGGAGGGTGATAGGAGAGGAGCAGGAGGGTGATAGGAGCAGGAGGGTGATAGGAGAGGATCAGGAGGGTGATAGGAGAGGTGCAGGAGGGTGATAGGTGCAGGAGGGTGATAGGAGCAGGGGGGTGATAGGAGAGGTGTAGGAGGGTGATAGGAGCAGGAGGGTGATAGGAGCAGGAGGGTGATAGGAGAGGATCAGGAGGGTGATAGGAGAGGTGCAGGAGGGTGATAGGAGAGGTGCAGGAGGGTGATAGGTGCAGGAGGGTGATAGGAGCAGGGGGGTGATAGGAGAGGTGTAGGAGGGTGATAGGTGCAGGAGGGTGATAGGAGAGGTGCAGGAGGATGATAGGAGCAGGAGGGTGATAGGAGCAGGAGGGTGATAGGAGCAGGAGGGTAATAGGTGTAGGAGGGTGATAGGAGCAGGAGGGTGATAGGAGCAGGAGGGTGATAGGAGAGGTGCAGGAGGGTGATAGGAGCAGGAGGGTGATAGGAGAGGTGCAGGATGGTGATAGGAGCAGGAGGGTGATAGGTGCAGGAGGGTGATAGGAGAGGTGCAGGAGGGTGATAGGAGCAGGAGGGTGATAGGAGAGGTGCAGGAGGGTGATAGGAGAGGTGCAGGAGGGTGATAGGAGCAGGAGGGTGATAGGAGAGGTGCAGGAGGGTGATAGGAGCAGGAGGGTGATAGGTGCAGGAGGGTGATAGGAGCAGGAGGGTGATAGGTGCAGGAGGGTGATAGGAGCAGGAGGGTGATAGGAGCAGAAGGGTGATAGGAGAGGTGCAGGAGGGTGATAGGAGCAGGAGGGTGATAGGAGCAGGAGGGTGATAGGAGAGGTGCAGGAGGGTGATAGGTGCAGGAGGGTGATAGGAGCAGGAGGGTGATAGGAGCAGAAGGGTGATAGGAGCAGGAGGGTGATAGGTGCAGAAGGGTGATAGGTGCAGGAGGGTGATAGGTGCAGGAGGGGGATAGGAGCAGGAGGGTGATAGGAGCAGGAGGGTTATAGGTGCAGGGGGGTGATAGGAGCAGAAGGGTGATAGGTGCAGGAGGGTGATAGGAGCAGAAGGGTGATAGGTGCAGGAGGGTGATAGGAGCAGGAGGGTGATAGGTGCAGAAGGGTGATAGGTGCAGGAGGGTGATAGGAGCAGAAGGGTGATAGGTGCAGGAGGGTGATAGGAGCAGGAGGGTGATAGGAGCAGGAGGGTGATAGGAGCAGGAGGGTGATAGGAGCAGGAGGGTGATAGGAGCAGGAGGGTGATAGGTGCAGAAGGGTGATAGGAGCAGGAGGGTGATAGGAGCAGGAGGGTGATAGGTGCAGGAGGGTGATAGGAGCAGGAGGGTGATAGGTGCAGGAGGGTGATAGGTGCAGGGGGGTGATAGGTGCAGGGGGGTGATAGGAGCAGGAGGGTGATAGGAGCAGGAGGGTGATAGGAGAGGTGCAGGAGGGTGATAGGAGCAGGAGGGTGATAGGAGCAAGAGGGTGATAGGTGCAGAAGGGTGATAGGAGCAGGAGGGTGATAGGAGCAGGAGGGTGATAGGTGCAGGAGGGTGATAGGAGAGGTTCAGGAGGGTGATAGGTGCAGGAGGGTGATAGGAGCAGGAGGGTGATAGGTGCAGGAGGGTGATAGGTGCAGGGGGGTGATAGGTGCAGGGGGGTGATAGGAGCAGGAGGGTGATAGGAGCAGGAGGGTGATAGGTGCAGAAGGGTGATAGGAGCAGGAGGGTGATAGGTGCAGGAGGGTGATAGGAGCAGGAGGGTGATAGGTGCAGGGGGGTGATAGGTGCAGGAGGGTGATAGGTGCAGGGGGGTGATAGGTGCAGGGGGGTGATAGGAGCAGGAGGATGATAGGAGCAGGAGGGTGATAGGTGCAGAAGGGTGATAGGAGCAGGAGGGTGATAGGTGCAGGAGGGTGATAGGAGCAGGAGGGTGATAGGTGCAGGAGGGTGATAGGAGAGGTGCAGGAGGGTGATAGGAGCAGGAGGGTGATAGGTGCAGAAGGGTGATAGGTGCAGAAGGGTGATAGGAGCAGGAGGGTGATAGGAGAGGATCAGGAGGGTGATAGGAGAGGTTCAGGAGGGTGATAGGTGCAGGAGGGTGATAGGAGCAGGAGGGTGATAGGAGAAGATCAGGAGGGTGATAGGATCAGGAGGGTGATAGGATCAGGAGGGTGATAGGAGCAGGAGGGTGATAGGAGCAGGAGGGTGATAGGAGCAGGAGGGTGATAGGTGCAGGAGGGTGATAGGAGCAGGAGGGTGATAGGTGCAGAAGGGTGATAGGTGCAGAAGGGTGATAGGTGCAGGGGGGTGATAGGTGCAGGAGGGTGATAGGAGCAGGAGGGTGATAGGTGCAGGAGGGTGATAGGAGCAGGAGGGTGATAGGAGCAGGAGGGTGATAGGATCAGGAGGGTGATAGGAGCAGGAGGGTGATAGGAGCAGGAGGGTGATAGGAGCAGGAGGGTAATAGGTGCAGGAGGGTGATAGGTGCAGGAGGGTGATAGGTGCAGGAGGGTGATAGGTGCAGGAGGGTGATAGGAGCAGGGGGGTGATAGGAGCAGGAGGGTGATAGGTGCAGGAGGGTAATAGGTGTAGGAGGGTGATAGGTGCAGGAGGGTGATAGGAGCAGGAGGGTGATAGGAGCAGGAGGGTGATAGGAGCAGAAGGGTGATAGGTGCAGAAGGGTGATAGGAGCAGGGGGCTGATAGGAGCAGGAGGGTGATAGGTGCAGAAGGGTGATAGGAGCAGGGGGGTGATAGGAGCAGGGGGGTGATAGGAGCAGGGAGGGTGATAGGAGAGGATCAGGAGGGTGATAGGTGGAGGAGGGTGATAGGTGCAGGGGGGGTGATAGGAGCAGGAGGGTGATAGGTGCAGGAGGGTGATAGGAGCAGGAGGGTGATAGGTGCAGAAGGGTGATAGGTGCAGAAGGGTGATAGGTGCAGAAGGGTGATAGGAGCAGGAGGGTAATAGGTGTAGGAGGGTGATAGGAGCAGGAGGGTGATAGGAGCAGGAGGGTGATAGGTGCAGGAGGGTAATAGGTGCAGGAGGGTGATAGGTGCAGGAGGGTGATAGGTGCAGGAGGGTGATAGGAGCAGGAGGGTGATAGGAGCAGGAGGGTGATAGGTGCAGGAGGGTAATAGGTGCAGGAGGGTGATAGGTGCAGGAGGGTGATAGGTGCAGGAGGGTGATAGGAGAGGTGCAGGAGGGTGAAAGGTGCAGGAGGGTGATAGGAGAGGTGCAGGAGGGTGATAGGAGAGGATCAGGAGGGTGATAGGTGCAGGAGGGTGATAGGAGAGGTGCAGGAGGGTGTTCTTAGTAAATTTGCCCCATGATGTATATCCTTTACATCAGAGCTATAACTATTGTAGACATCTGTGGCTGGGGTTCAGGGCGCTGCTTTGGGTGCACAATATGTACCACAATTACCAAGATGAGAACCTTCCGATCCATGTGGACCCTCCCTGTACTCGGCTTCTTTTTGAAGGTTCAGACCTGAGAGCCTGAAATATGTAGTAAAATTCTGAATACTTGCAGCCACCACCAGGGGGAGCTCAGGAGATGTCTGTAGACACATTATACATAAAGCACAATCTGCATTCTCCCCTTAGAGGTTCCGTGTATCTCTCATGCTTGGAATCTGGAGCTTTCTTTGGTACTATCTGAGCTCTGACCCCTAGACACCTAGTGAGGAATACTGAGTCACCTCATGGGGATACAAGGTGCAGATTACATGCCCACCAGGGAACATCTTCTTGTATCTGAGGATGTTAACCCCTGCATGGTCTGCTTGTGTTTTCTGGGTGACATGATGATATATGGACTCTTTGGCTCTGCCGGGGCCAGTGAAGGAGCCGGTTGGACCTGGATGCAGGGAGCCGATATTTGATGTAGAGGCTGTGAATGGAGTCTGGTGATTGTCCTTAGTCAGCGGCAGCGCAGATAGAGCCGGACCTGAGGACCACTAATCTCCGCCACGGCCCCTCATCCGCCCACTATCGGCAGCGCCCTGGACCCGCAGTAAATTATCCCTCAGAGATCCTATTCAGTAAATCACTGCCCCAAGCAGAGCCGCGGCCTCCGCCGAGCGTCCTCCACTGCTCCACAGATGTCCCCCGCAATATATACCTCCCTCGTGAGCCGCCCATAAATCTGTACGCTTCAGACCTTTGACCTTGAGGAAGTTTCCTGGAGATCCATCTGTCCGGAGTCTACGCCCCAGTACGGAGGACGCAGCGACGAGCCCATATCCCGCCCTGGACGGAGATCATCGTGTCTGGAAACGTCCCTTTAAATGTTTAATTAAAGTCTTGAGACATTGGAAGATAATTAATATCACATGGGGGGGGGGGGGGATCAATGTCTAAAGTCATCAGCTCCATTGATTATAATGATGACTCAACCCGAATTCCCAAAAAGCCGATTAAAGGCGAGTGGGAGGGGGGGGGCTTTATTTATGGCGGAGCTCATTATGGGAAGATATTGATGATAACGAGAGGAGAAATGGCTGCCAATGGCGGGAGGCTTATTAAATTGGATGAGGTGTCGCTGTATAATTGGCAGGATCCCTCCTAATTATAAGGTGCGAAACGAGACGTCACAAGATATCAGAGCGTACAGCAGAGTGCACGAGCTCCTGCCTCTACCTGTATATAATGTAGGTACAGATAGTGCTGCCTCCCTGCCTCTACCTGTGTATGATGTAGGTACAGATAGTGCTGCCTCCCTGCCTTACTCTGTATATAATGTAGGTACAGATAGTGCTGCCTCCCTGCCTCTACCTGTATATGATGTAGGTACAGATAGTGCTGCCTCCCTGCCTCTACCTGTATATGATGTAGTTACAGATAGTGCTGCCTCCCTGCCTTACTCTGTATATGATGTAGGTACAGATAGTGCTGCCTCCCTGCCTCTACCTGTATATGATGTAGGTACAGATAGTGCTGCCTCCCTGCCTCTATCTGTATATGATGTAGATACAGATAGTGCTGCCTCCCTTCCTCTATCTGTATATAATGTAGGTACAGATAGTGCTGCCTCCCTGCCTCTACCTGTATATGATGTAGGTACAGATAGTGCTGCCTCCCTGCCTCTATCTGTATATGATGTAGGTACAGATAGTGCTGCCTCCCTGCCTCTACCTGTATATGATGTAGGTACATATAGTGCTGCCTCCCTGCCTCTATCTGTATATAATGTAGGTACAGATAGTGCTGCCTCCTTGCCTCTACCTGTATGTGATGTAGGTAAAGATAGTGCTGCCTCCCTGCCTCTACCTGTATATGATGTAGGTACAGATAGTGCTGCCTCCCTGCCTCTACCTGTATATGATGTAGTTACAGATAGTGCTGCCTCCCTGCCTTACTCTGTATATGATGTAGGTACAGATAGTGCTGCCTCCCTGCCTCTACCTGTATATGATGTAGGTACAGATAGTGCTGCCTCCCTGCCTCTATCTGTATATGATGTAGGTACAGATAGTGCTGCCTCCCTGCCTCTATCTGTATATAATGTAGGTACAGATAGTGCTGCCTCCCTGCCTCTACCTGTATATGATGTAGGTACAGATAGTGCTGCCTCCCTGCCTCTATCTGTATATGATGTAGGTACAGATAGTGCTGCCTCCCTGCCTCTACCTGTATATGATGTAGGTACATATAGTGCTGCCTCCCTGCCTCTATCTGTATATAATGTAGGTACAGATAGTGCTGCCTCCTTGCCTCTACCTGTATGTGATGTAGGTAAAGATAGTGCTGCCTCCCTGCCTCTACCTGTATATGATGTAGGTACAGATAGTGCTGCCTCCCTGCCTCTACCTGTATATGATGTAGTTACAGATAGTGCTGCCTCCCTGCCTTACTCTGTATATGATGTAGGTACAGATAGTGCTGCCTCCCTGCCTCTACCTGTATATGATGTAGGTACAGATAGTGCTGCCTCCCTGCCTCTATCTGTATATGATGTAGGTACAGATAGTGCTGCCTCCCTGCCTCTATCTGTATATAATGTAGGTACAGATAGTGCTGCCTCCCTGCCTCTACCTGTATATGATGTAGGTACAGATAGTGCTGCCTCCCTGCCTCTATCTGTATATGATGTAGGTACAGATAGTGCTGCCTCCCTGCCTCTACCTGTATATGATGTAGGTACATATAGTGCTGCCTCCCTGCCTCTATCTGTATATAATGTAGGTACAGATAGTGCTGCCTCCTTGCCTCTACCTGTATGTGATGTAGGTAAAGATAGTGCTGCCTCCCTGCCTCTACCTGTATATGATGTAGGTACAGATAGTGCTGCCTCCCTGCCTCTGCCTGTATATGATGTAGGTAGAGATAGTGCTGCCTCCCTGCCTCTATCTGTATATAATGTAGGTACAGATAGTGCTGCCTCCTTGCCTCTACCTGTATGTGATGTAGGTAAAGATAGTGCTGCCTCCCTGCCTCTACCTGTATATGATGTAGGTACAGATAGTGCTGCCTCCCTGCCTTACTCTGTATATTACGTAGGTACAGATAGTGCTGCCTCCCTACCTCTACCTGTATATGATGTAGGTACAGATAGTGCTGCCTCCCTACCTCTACCTGTATATGATGTAGGTACAGATAGTGCTGCCTCCCTGCCTCTACCTGTATATGATGTAGGTACAGATAGTGCTGCCTCCCTGCCTCTACCTGTATATGATGTAGGTACTGATAGTGCTGCCTCCCTGCCTCTGCCTGTATATGATGTAGGTACTGATAGTGCTGCCTCCCTGCCTCTACCTGTATATGATGTAGGTACAGATAGTGCTGCCTCTACTTGTTTATGATGTAGGTACAGATAGTGCTGCCTCCCTGCCTCTCCCTGTATATGATGTAGGTACAGATAGTGCTGCCTCTCTGCCTCTACCTGTATATGATGTAGGTACTGATAGTGCTGCCTCCCTGCCTCTGCCTGTATATGATGTAGGTACAGATAGTGCTGCCTCCCTGCCTCTACCTGTATATGATGTAGGTAAAGATAGTGCTGCCTCCTTGCCTCTACTTGTATATGATGTAGGTACAGATAGTGCTGCCTCCCTGCCTCTACCTGTATATGATGCAGGTACAGATAGTGCTGCCTCCCTGCCTCTATCTGTATATAATGTAGGTACAGATAGTGCTGCCTCCTTGCCTCTACCTGTATGTGATGTAGGTAAAGATAGTGCTGCCTCTACTTCTATATGATGTAGGTAGAGATAGTGCTGCCTCCCTGCCTCTACCTGTATATGATGTAGGTACAGATAGTGCTGCCTCTACTTGTATATGATGTAGGTACTGATAGTGCTGCCTCCCTGCCTCTACCTGTATATGATGTAGGTACAGATAGTGCTGCCTCTACTTGTATATGATGTAGGTACAGATAGTGCTGCCTCTCTGCCTCTACCTGTATATGATGTAGGTACAGATAGTGCTGCCTCCCTGCCTCTACCTGTATATGATGTAGGTACTGATAGTGCTGCCTCCCTGCCTCTGCCTGTATATGATGTAGGTACAGATAGTGCTGCCTCCCTGCCTCTACCTGTATATGATGTAGGTAAAGATAGTGCTGCCTCCTTGCCTCTACTTGTATATGATGTAGGTACAGATAGTGCTGCCTCCCTGCCTCTACCTGTATATGATGCAGGTACAGATAGTGCTGCCTCCCTGCCTCTATCTGTATATAATGTAGGTACATATAGTGCTGCCTCCTTGCCTCTACCTGTATGTGATGTAGGTAAAGATAGTGCTGCCTCCTTGCCTCTACCTGTATATGATGTAGGTACAGATAGTGCTGCCTCCCTGCCTCTGCCTGTATATGATGTAGGTAGAGATAGTGCTGCCTCCCTGCCTCTATCTGTATATAATGTAGGTACAGATAGTGCTGCCTCCTTGCCTCTACCTGTATGTGATGTAGGTAAAGATAGTGCTGCCTCCCTGCCTCTACCTGTATATGATGTAGGTACAGATAGTGCTGCCTCCCTGCCTTACTCTGTATATTACGTAGGTACAGATAGTGCTGCCTCCCTACCTCTACCTGTATATGATGTAGGTACAGATAGTGCTGCCTCCCTACCTCTACCTGTATATGATGTAGGTACAGATAGTGCTGCCTCCCTGCCTCTACCTGTATATGATGTAGGTACAGATAGTGCTGCCTCTCTGCCTCTACCTGTATATGATGTAGGTACTGATAGTGCTGCCTCCCTGCCTCTGCCTGTATATGATGTAGGTACTGATAGTGCTGCCTCCCTGCCTCTACCTGTATATGATGTAGGTACAGATAGTGCTGCCTCCCTGCCTCTACCTGTATATGATGTAGGTACAGATAGTGCTGCCTCCCTGCCTCTGCCTGTATATGATGTAGGTACTGATAGTGCTGCCTCCCTGCCTCTACCTGTATATGATGTAGGTACAGATAGTGCTGCCTCTACCTGTATATGATGTAGGTACAGATAGTGCTGCCTCCTTGCCTCTACCTGTATATGATGTAGGTACAGATAGTGCTGCCTCCCTGCCTCTACCTGTATATGATGTAGGTACTGATAGTGCTGCCTCCCTGCCTCTGCCTGTATATGATGTAGGTACAGATAGTGCTGCCTCCCTGCCTCTACCTGTATATGATGTAGGTAAAGATAGTGCTGCCTCCTTGCCTCTACTTGTATATGATGTAGGTACAGATAGTGCTGCCTCCCTGCCTCTACCTGTATATGATGTAGGTACAGATAGTGCTGCCTCCCTGCCTCTTCCTTTATATGATGTAGGTACAGATAGTGCTGCCTCCCTGCCTCTACCTGTATATGATGTAGGTACAGATAGTGCTGCCTCCCTGCCTCTACCTGTATATGATGTAGGTACAGATAGTGCTGCCTCCTTGACTCTACTTGTATATGATGTAGGTACAGATAGTGCTGCCTCCCTGCCTCTACCTGTATATGATGTAGGTACTGATAGTGCTGCCTCCCTGCCTCTGCCTGTATATGATGTAGGTAGAGATAGTGCTGCCTCCCTGCCTCTACCTGTATATGATGTAGGTACAGATAGTGCTGCTTCCCTGCCTCTACCTGTATATGATGTAGGTACAGATAGTGCTGCCTCCCTGTCTCTACCTGTATATGATGTAGGTACAGATAGTGCTGCCTCCCTGCCTCTACCTGTATATGATGTAGTTACAGATAGTGCTGCCTCCCTGCTTCTACCTGTAAATGATGTAGGTAAAGATAGTGCTGCCTCCCTGTCTTCCCCTGTAAATGATGTAGGTACAGATAGTGCTGCCTCCCTGTCTTCCCCTGTAAATGATGTAGGTACAGATGGTGCTGCCTCCCTGTCTTCCCCTGTAAATGATGTAGGTACAGATAGTGCTGCCTCCTTGTCTTCCCCTGCATATTATGTAGGTACAGATAGTGCTGCCTCCCTGCCTCTACCTGTATATGATGTAGGTACTGATAGTGCTGCCTCCCTGCCTCTGCCTGTATATGATGTAGGTACTGATAGTGCTGCCTCCCTGCCTCTACCTGTATATGATGTAGGTACAGATAGTGCTGCCTCCCTGCCTCTACCTGTTTATGATGTAGGTAAAGATAGTGCTGCCTCCCTGCTTCACCTGCATATTATGTAGGTACAGATAGTGCTGCCTCCCTTCCTCTACCTGTATATGATGTAGTTACAGATAGTGCTGCCTCCCTGCCTCTACCTGTAAATGATGTAGGTAAAGATAGTACTGCCTCTCTGTCTTCCCCTGTAAATGATGTAGTTACAGATAGTGCTGCCTCCTTGTCTTCCCCTGCATATTATGTAGGTACAGATAGTGCTGCCTCCCTGCCTCTACCTGTTTATGATGTAGGTACAGATAGTGCTGCCTCCCTGCCTCTACCTGTATATGATGTAGTTACAGATAGTGCTGCCTCCCTGCCTCTACCTGTAAATGATGTAGGTAAAGATAGTGCTGCCTCCCTGTCTTCCCCTGTAAATGATGTAGTTACAGATAGTGCTGCCTCCTTGTCTTCCCCTGCATATAATGTAGGTACAGATAGTGCTGCCTCCCTGCCTCTACCTGTATATGATGTAGGTACAGATAGTGCTGCCTCCCTGTCTCCCCCTGTAAATGATGTAGGTACAGATAGTGCTGCCTCCCAGTCCCACCATGTAAATGATGTAGGTACAGATAGTGCTGCCTCCCTGTCTCCCCCTGTAAATGATGTAGGTACAGATAGTGCTGCCTCCCTGTCTCTTCCTGTAAATGTTTTAGGTACAGATAGTAATGTCTCTTTGTCTCTACCGATAAATGATGTAGGTACAGATAGTGCTGCCCCTGTTGTTTCCCCTGTAAATGATTTAGGTACAAAATAGTGCTGCCTCCCGGTCTTCCCCTGTAAATGATGTAGGTACAGATAGTGATGCCTCCTTGTTTCCCCTGTAAATGATGTAGGTAAAGATAGTGCTGCCTCCCTGTCTCTTCCTGTAAATGTTTTAGGTACAGATAGTAATGTCTCTTTGTCTCTACCGATAAATTATATAGGTACAGATAGTGCTGCCTCCTTGTTTCCCCTGTAAATTATGTAGGTACAGATAGTGCTGCCTCCCTGTCTCTCTCTGTAAATGATGTAGGTACAGATAGTGCTGCCTCCCTGTCTTTACCTGTAAATAATATAGGTAAAGATAGTACTGCCTTCCCCTGTAAATAATATAGGTACAGATAGTACTGCCTTCCCCTGTAAATGATGTGTGTACAGATAGTGCTGCCTCCCTGTCTCTTTCTGTAAATGATGTAGGTACAGATAGTGCTGCCTCCCTGTCTCTTTCTGAAATGATGTAGGTACAGATAGTGCTGCCTCCCTGTCTCTTTCTGTAAATGATGTAGGTACATATAGTACTGCCTCTCCCTGTATATGATGTAGGTACAGATAGTGCTGCCTCCCTGTCTCCCCCTGTAAATGACGTAGGTACAGATAGTGCTGCCTCCCTGTCTCTTTCTGTAAATGATGTAGGTACAGATAGTACTGCCTCCCCCTGTATATGATGTAGGTACAGATAGTGCTGCCTCCCTGTCTCCCCCTGTAAATTATGTAGGTACAGATAGTGCTGCCTCCCTGTCTCTCTCTGTAAATGATGTAGGTACAGATAGTGCTGCCTCCCTGTCTTTACCTGTAAATAATATAGGTAAAGATAGTACTGCCTTCCCCTGTAAATAATATAGGTACAGATAGTACTGCCTCCCCCTGTAAATGATGTGGGTACAGATAGTGCTGCCTCCCTGTCTCTTTCTGTAAATGATGTAGGTACAGATAGTGCTGCTTCCCTGTCTCTTTCTGTAAATGATGTAGGTACAGATAGTGCTGCCTCCCTGTCTCTTTTTGTAAATGATGTAGGTACAGATAGTACTGCCTCCCCCTGTATATGATGTAGGTACAGAGAGTGCTGCCTCCCTGCCTCCCCCTGTATATGATGTAGGTACAGATAGTGCTTCCTCCCTGTCTCCCCCTGTAAATGATGTAGGTACAGATAGTGCTGCCTCCCTGTCTTTACCTGTAAATAATATAGGTACAGATAGTACTGCCTCCCCCTGTAAATGATGTAGGTAGCGATAGTACTGCCTCCCCCTGTAAATGATGTAGGTACCGATAGTACTGCCTCCCCCTGTAAATGATGTAGGTACCGATAGTACTGTCTCCCTGTCTCCACCGGTAAATGATGTAGTTACATTATGTAGGCAAAGACAACACTATCTTTCATCTTTCTCATTCATTGTCACCTGTTAGTAAAACTGAGTAAAAGCGCTGAGCTCAGTAATCCAGCTGAAGATTTCAGTGAGTGTGAACATTGCTCTGTGTTGCAGTAAGAGGCCGAGCTATTGGTCATCCTGTGATCATCGGCAGTTGTTGTCATCCTTTGGCGCAGACTGTGTGAACAGGGCTGTAACACACTGCAGGTTGTGGGGGCTCAGAGCTGAAAAAGGCAAAATCCAGACCTTCTGTATTCAAAGAAAGAAAAAAGAATTAAAAAAAATTCTTCTTCCCTTTAATTAGCCAGAAAATTGCCATTATTCTGCTGTGGGGCTCATTAGGCAGCGCTGATGTGATCCGGGCACTGCCCGGGAAGGGGTTAAATGATTGTTGTCTTTAATGTGCTCCGCAGAGACGTTGCGGCCGCGGCGGCGGGGGAAGTAAAGCTTCCTGTTGGTTATTTACATTTCCAGAGAAAGTGTTCGGCTACTTTAATGAGACAGATATTGCAATCAATGTCCATCGACTCCCAAACTATCTTAAGTTGGAAATAACGAGTCAGCAGTTTCCGGCCTCTTTAAGATACTTAAGACCCAATGAAGACGGAGCGGCTGCAGCGCCGATACATCACCCTCCCCAAATCCTGAGCCCTGCCTGATCCGCTCAGCGCCTTATCAAAAATCATCATTAGAAACTCCGCGCCGGCTGTAAACGGCGCTAATCTGATTAGTGTCCTACTGCGCCCGACTAGTGATAGGGGCTTAGTGCCGAACGCAGCCGGGGGGGGGGGGGTGCGAGGGAATTACCCCATCCCCTCCGCAGTGATGAGAGGTCACTGCCTGCACAAGGGGGCAACCGAAATATCCAGGAGAGGAGAAGATATTATACACCCTTCTATTATCCAGGGATTTCATAATATTGATACTCAAAAAAATTCCACAAAAATATTACATTTGGATTTTTCAGTAGATTTTGTCTTAACTATTATTAATTTATGTTAATTGTTAAATATTGTAAATTTATATTAAATTATTTCATTTCGTATTTTTAGGACAATTTAATAAAATTATTATTTTTTTAATTCATTCTTATATCAATAAACAAAGTGATTCATTATTATAATTTTGCAATTATTATTTTACAGTTTTAATTATTACAATGTTTTTTTTTTTTAAATAGAGCAAAGCAAGAGAGGAAATTGTAAATTTATGATATGTACATTTTTTTGGAAAGGTTTCACATTTACATTCATTTACATTTCTGTTTATTAACAGAGAAACATTTACTTTTGTTGTGTTTTGTGACTTTTATTGGACGATCTGTTTGATACATTGTAGATTTGTTGGATTGTTTATTTATGTTCTAAATTTAAATTTTAAGTTTTTTTAATTTTTTATTGGATTATAGATTAGAATTTGTGAGAAGGAAATGACGTTTGTATCTAAAAGGAAGCGATAAATATTTCTGTCGAGGAGGAAATGGATAATCAGAAGATTGTAATTTCATTGTTTAAGTTGAAATATTATAATTTGTCGGCAGAAAATTGCAATAAAATTAAAAAAGATTCTGCGGCTTTGTCAGAGGTTTTTTAACGAGGTTTTAATTATCGTGTTTTCTCTGCAGTTTACAATCTGCGATTCTATTGAATTTTTATTTTGAATTTCAATTTAGCAGAATTCAGAAAAAGGACATTTTCAGGCAGTTTCTTCTCGTTCATGTATCGGGGATCCAGGAGCCGCTGAAACACAACGTTATCATGGATCAAAATTAGAACTTTTGGATCTAAGCATCAATCTCATGGATCATATATCTGTAATCTCATCAACGTAAAGCATAATATATTACATTACATGTACTGAGGTGTATAGATGTCCTCAGCAGGGGGCGGGGCTGTGACCACCTCTCACACAGGATATACAGGCAGGGGGCGGGGCTGTGACTACCTCTCACACAGGATATACAGGCAGGGGGCGGAGCTGTGACTACCTCTCACACAGGATATACAGGCAGGGGGCGGGGCTGTGACCACCTCTCACACAGGATATACAGGCAGGGGGCGGGGCTGTGACTACCTCTCACACAGGATATACAGGCAGGGGGCGGGGCTGTGACTACCTCTCACACAGGATATACAGGCAGGGGGCGGGGCTGTGACTACCTCTCACACAGGATATACAGGCAGGGGGCGGAGCTGTGACTACCTCTCACACAGGATATACAGGCAGGGGCGGGGCTGTGACTACCTCTCACACAGGATATACAGGCAGGGGGCGGGGCTGTGACTACCTCTCACACAGAATATACAGGCAGGCGGCGGGGCTGTGACTACCTCTCACACAGGATATACAGACAGGGGGCGGGGCTGTGACCACCTCTCACAGGATATACAGGCAGGGGGCGGGGCTGTGACTACCTCTCACACAGGATATACAGGCAGGGGGCGGGGCTGTGACTACCTCTCACACAGGATATACAGGCAGGGGGCGGGGCTGTGACCACCTCTCACACAGGATATACAGGCAGGGGGCGGGGCTGTGACTACCTCTCACACAGGATATACAGGGGGCGGGGCTGTGACTACCTCTCACACAGGATATACAGGCAGGGGGCGGGGCTGTGACTACCATCACACAGGATATACAGGCAGGGGGCGGGGCTGTGACTACCTCTCACACAGGATATACAGGCAGGGGGCGGGGCTGTGACTACCTCTCACACAGGATATACAGGCAGGGGGCGGGGCTGTGATACCTCTGGGTTTGGATACATCTTCCATCCTGTGATACTTCTCCCGCCTCCTCCTCTCCGGGTGCTGAGTCAGGGATCAGTGAGAAGTAAATAGAGAGGTTTATAGGTAGAGACAGTTCATCAGAGCGCGCAGCGATAGACTCTCTAATCACACATGGTATCCGCGGTGACGGCCATCAATCTCCGCGCACATCTCCTCCTCTTTAATTTTTAAGCAGCTCCAATGTTTATGGAGGGGGGTCTGTAATGGCTTCTCCGGGGGCGGCATATTAACCCCTGCAGAGCTGCACTCACTGCAAGAACCTTCTGTGTATTTATTGTTTCCTTATCTGATTTCTGTCCCAAATATTTGTAATGTTTTCCATTTTATTTTCGTTTTATTATTTTTGTTTATTTGTATTTATTTTTTAGTTTGTAAATATTTAATGAATTTACATTAAATGTAAGGATGGTGGAGCATGTGACTGAGCCACGATGGGACTGTACACTGTGCCCATATATACAGGATGGGAGTAGTAGTACTGTACTGTGCCCATATATACAGGATAGGAGTAGTAGTACTGTGCTCTGCCCATATATACAGGATAGGAGGAGTAGTACTGTGCTGTGCCCATATATACAGGATAGGAGTAGTAGTACTGTGCTGTGCCCATATATACAGGATAGGAGTAGTAGTACTGTGCTGTGCCCATATATACAGGATAGGAGTAGTAGTACTGTGCTGTGCTCATATATACAGGATAGGAGCAGTAATACTGTGCTGTGCCCATATATACAGGATAGGAGTAGTAGTACTGTGCTGTGCCCATATATACAGGATAGGAGTAGTAGTACTGTGCTGTGCCCATATATACAGGAGTGGAGTAGTAGTACTGTGCTGTGCCCATATATACAGGATAGGAGTAGTAGTACTGTGCTGTGCCCATATATACAGGATAGGAGTAGTAGTACTGTGCTGTGCCCATATATACAGGAGTGGAGTAGTAGTACTGTGCTGTGCCCATATATACAGGATAGGAGTAGTAGTACTGTGCTGTGCCCATATATACAGGATAGGAGTAGTAGTACTGTGCTGTGCCCATATATACAGGATAGGAGTAGTAGTACTGTGCTGTGCCCATATATACAGGATGGGAGTAGTAGTACTGTACTGTGCCCATATATACAGGATAGGAGTAGTAGTACTGTGCTCTGCCCATATATACAGGATAGGAGGAGTAGTACTGTGCTGTGCCCATATATACAGGATAGGAGTAGTAGTACTGTGCTGTGCCCATATATACAGGGTAGGAGTAGTAGTACTGTGCTGTGCCCATATATACAGGATAGGAGTAGTAGTACTGTGCTGTACCCATATATACAAGATAGGAGTAGTAGTACTGTGCTGTGCTCATATATACAGGATAGGAGTAGTAGTACTGTGCCCATATATACAGGATAGGAGTAGTAGTACTGTGCTGTGCTCATATATACAGGATAGGAATAGTAGTACTGTGCTGTACCCATATATACAGGATAGGAGTAGTAGTACTGTGCTGTGCCCATACATACAGGATAGGAGTAGTAGTACTGTGCTGTGCTCATATATACAGGATAGGAGTAGTAGTACTGTACTGTGCCCATATATACAGGATAGGAGTAGTAGTACTGTGCTGTGCACATATATACAGGATAGGAGTAGTAGTGCTGTGCTGTGTACATATATACAGGATAGGAGTAGTAGTACTGTGCTGTGCACATATATACAGGATAGGAGTAGTAGTGCTGTGCTGTGTACATATATACAGGATAGGAGTAGTAGTACTGTGCTGTGCCCATATATACAGGATAGGAGTAGTAGTACTGTGCTGTGCACATATATACAGGATAGGAGTAGTAGTACTGTACTGTGCCCATATATACAGGATAGGAGGAGTAGTACTGTGCTGTGCCCATATATATACAGGATAGGAGTAGTAGTACTGTACTGTGCCCATATATACAGGATAGGAGTAGTAGTTCTGTGCTGTGCACATATATACAGGATAGGAGTAGTAGTACTGTACTGTGCCCATATATACAGGATAGGAGGAGTAGTACTGTGCTGTGCCCATATATACAGGATAGGAGTAGTAGTGCTGTGCTGTGCCCATATATACAGGATAGGAGTAGTAGTACTGTGCTGTACCCATATATACAGGATAGGAGGAGTAGTACTGTGCTGTGCCCATATATACAGGATAGGAGGAGTAGTACTGTGCTGTGCCCATACATACAGGATAGGAGTAGTAGTACTGTGCTGTGCCCATATATACAGGATAGGAGTAGTAGTACTGTGCTGTGCCCATATACACAGGATAGGAGTAGTAGTACTGTGCCCATATATACAGGATAGGAGTAGTAGTACTGTGCCCATATATACAGGATAGGAGTAGTAGTACTGTGCCCATATACACAGGATAGGAGTAGTAGTACTGTGCCCATATATACAGGATAGGAGTAGTAGTACTGTACTGTGCCCATATATACAGGATAGGAGTAGTAGTACTGTGCTGTGCACATATATACAGGATAGGAGTAGTAGTACTGTGCTGTGCTCATATATACAGGATAGGAGCAGTAGTACTGTGCTGTGCACATATATACAGGATAGGAGTAGTAGTACTGTACTGTGCCCATATATACAGGATAGGAGGAGTAGTACTGTGCTGTGCCCATATATACAGGATAGGAGTAGTAGTGCTGTGCTGTGCCCATATATACAGGATAGGAGTAGTAGTACTGTGCTGTACCCATATATACAGGATAGGAGGAGTAGTACTGTGCTGTGCCCATATATACAGGATAGGAGGAGTAGTACTGTGCTGTGCCCATACATACAGGATAGGAGTAGTAGTACTGTGCTGTGCCCATATATACAGGATAGGAGTAGTAGTACTGTGCTGTGCCCATATACACAGGATAGGAGTAGTAGTACTGTGCCCATATATACAGGATAGGAGTAGTAGTACTGTGCCCATATATACAGGATAGGAGTAGTAGTACTGTGCCCATATACACAGGATAGGAGTAGTAGTACTGTGCCCATATATACAGGATAGGAGTAGTAGTACTGTACTGTGCCCATATATACAGGATAGGAGTAGTAGTACTGTGCTGTGCACATATATACAGGATAGGAGTAGTAGTACTGTGCTGTGCTCATATATACAGGATAGGAGCAGTAGTACTGTGCTGTGCACATATATACAGGATAGGAGTAGTAGTACTGTACTGTGCCCATATATACAGGATAGGAGGAGTAGTACTGTGCTGTGCCCATATATACAGGATAGGAGTAGTAGTGCTGTGCTGTGCCCATATATACAGGATAGGAGTAGTAGTACTGTGCTGTACCCATATATACAGGATAGGAGGAGTAGTACTGTGCTGTGCCCATATATACAGGATAGGAGGAGTAGTACTGTGCTGTGCCCATACATACAGGATAGGAGTAGTAGTACTGTGCTGTGCCCATATATACAGGATAGGAGTAGTAGTACTGTGCTGTGCCCATATACACAGGATAGGAGTAGTAGTACTGTGCCCATATATACAGGATAGGAGTAGTAGTACTGTGCCCATATATACAGGATAGGAGTAGTAGTACTGTGCCCATATACACAGGATAGGAGTAGTAGTACTGTGCCCATATATACAGGATAGGAGTAGTAGTACTGTACTGTGCCCATATATACAGGATAGGAGTAGTAGTACTGTGCTGTGCACATATATACAGGATAGGAGTAGTAGTACTGTGCTGTGCTCATATATACAGGATAGGAGCAGTAGTACTGTGCTGTGCACATATATACAGGATAGGAGTAGTAGTACTGTACTGTGCCCATATATACAGGATAGGAGGAGTAGTACTGTGCTGTGCCCATATATACAGGATAGGAGTAGTAGTGCTGTGCTGTGCCCATATATACAGGATAGGAGTAGAGATGAGCGAGTATACTCGTCCGAGCCTGATGCTCGTTCGAGTATTAAGGTACTCGAAACGGCTCGTTGCTCGGACGAGTATTTCCCCTGCTCGAGATCGAGCATTTAATTAAACAAACACAGTGAAGAACAATGAAGAATAGAATAAAAACAGTGAACACAGGATCATTTAAGTGAAGAACACAGTGAAGAATAGATTACAGATGTTCGGCACATCTGCTTACTTGTCGGAAGATACACGCGGAACGGCAGCAGGGAGACATCGGGCGCAGCAGGGAGACATCGCGCGCAGCAGAGACACATCGGGCGCAGCAGAGACACATCGGGCGCAGCAGAGACACATCTGGCGCAGCAGGAAGACATCGCGCGCAGCAGGGAGACATCGGGCGCAGCAGGGAGACATCGGGCGCAGCAGGGAGACATCGGGCAGCAGGAAGACATCGCGCGCAGCAGGGAGACATCGCGCGCAGCAGGAAGACATCGCGCGCAGCAGGGAGACATCGGGCGCAGCAGGAAGACATCTTGCGCAGCAGGGAGACATCGCGCGCAGTAGGAAGACATCGGGCGCAGCAGGAAGACATCGCGCGCAGCAGGGAGACATCGGACGCAGCAGGAAGACATCGCGCGCAGCAGGGAGACATCGCGCGCAGCAGAGACACATCGGGCGCAGCAGAGACACATCAGGCGCAGCAGAGACACATCGGGCGCAGCAGGAAGACATCGCGCGCAGCAGGGAGACATCGGGCGCAGCAGGGAGACATCGGGCGCAGCAGGGAGACATCGGGCGCAGCAGGAAGACATCGCGCGCAGTAGGAAGACATCGGGCGCAGCAGGGAGACATCGCGCGCAGCAGGGAGACATCGCGCGCAGCAGGAAGACATCGCGCGCAGCAGGGAGACATCGCGCGCAGCAGGGAGACATCGGGCAGCAGGGAGACATCGGGCGCAGCAGGGAGACATCGGGCAGCAGGGAGACATCGCGCGCAGCAGGGAGACATCGCGCGCAGCAGGGAGACATCGCGCGCAGCAGGGAGACATCGCGCGCAGCAGGGAGACATCGCGCGCAGCAGGAAGACATCGGGCAGCAGGGAGACATCGGGCAGCAGGCAGACATCGCACGCAGCAGGGAGACATCGCGCGCAGCAGGGAGACATCGGGCGCAGCAGGGAGACATCGGGGAGACTTCAGTGGAAGAAGAGGAGCGATCCCGGGACAGCGTATCTCCCGACAAGTAAGCAGATGTGCCGAACATCTGTAATCTATTCTTCACTGTGTTCTTCACTGTGTTTTTCACTGTGTTTTTCACTTAAATGATCCTGTGGTCACTGTTTTTATTCTATTCTTCACTGTTCTTCACATCTGATAACTTGTCGGGAGATAATATACGCGCGGAACAGTGAAGAATAGATTGCAGATGTTTGCATACATCTGATCACTTATCAGAAGACATTCTTTTTCAATTAAATAACACATTTTATTCCTGAACCATGGTCCCTTTGAAAAATGCTCGAGTCTCCCATTGACTTCAATGGGGCTCGTTATTCGAGACGAGCACTCGAGCATCGGGAAAAGTTCGTCTCGAATAACGAGCACCCGAGCATTTTAGTGCTCGCTCATCTCTAGATAGGAGTAGTAGTACTGTGCCCATATATACATGATAGGAGTAGTAGTACAGTGCTGTGCCCATATATACAGGATAGGAGTAGTAGTACTGTACTGTGCCCATATATACAGGATAGGAGTAGTAGTACTGTGCTGTGCCCATATATACAGGATAGGAGTAGTAGTACTGTGCTGTGTCCATATATACAGGATAGGAGTAGTAGTACTGTGCTGTGTTCATATATACAGGATAGGAGTAGTAGTACTGTGCTGTGCCCATATATACAGGATAGGAGTAGTAGTACTGTGTTGTGCCCATATATACAGGATAGGAGTAGTAGTACTGTGCTGTGCCCATATATACAGGATAGGAGTAGTAGTACTGTGTTGTGCCCATATATACAGGATAGGAGTAGTAGTACTGTGCTGTGCTCATATATACATGATAGGAGGAGTAGTACTGCACTGTGCCCATACATACAGGATAGGGGTAGTAGTACTGTGCTGTGCCCATATATACAGGATAGAAGTAGTAGTACTGTGCTGTGCCCATATATACAGGATAGGAGTAGTAGTACTGTGCTCTGCCCATATATACAGGATAGGAGTAGTAGTACTGTGCTCTGCCCATATATACAGGATAGGATGCCAGGTAGGGATAAGGTAAACATTGCCTCCTGGTACCCTGTGAGGCAGCTCCCTATACAGCAATCACTTTTTCAGAAGGGCTGATGACTTGATGTGTGATAATTAATAAACCAGTAAAGTGATTTCATAAGGAGAAAGCTTTGGGCAGAGCTTTATCTCCCATCACAATCCATCCTGATAAATCAGGGACACCGATGCTGGTGGGGCCCCTCCTCTCCCGGGGCTGGTGGGGCCCCTCCTCTCCCGGTGCTGGTGGGGCCCCTCCTCTCCCGGTGCTGGTGGGCCCCCTCCTCTCCCGTGCTGGTGGGGCCCCTCCTCTCCCGGTGATGGTGGGCCCCTCCTCTCCCGGTGATGGTGGGGCCCCTCCTCTCCCGATGCTGGTGGGGCCTCCTCTCCCGGTGCCGGTGGGGCCCCTCCTCTCCCGGTGCCTGTGGGGCCCCTCCTCTCTTGTTGCCGGTGGGGCCCTTCTCCTGGTGCCGGTGGGGCCCCTCCTCTCTTGGTGCCGGTGGGACCCCCTCTCCCGGGGCTGGTGGGGCTCCCTCTCCCGGGGCTGGTGGGGCCCCTCCTCTCTTGGTGCTGGTGGGACCCCCTCTCCCGGTGCTGTTGGGGCCCCCTCTCCCGGTGCTGGTGAGGCCCCTGCTCTCCCTCGGCTGGTGGGGCCCCTCCTCTCCCGGTGCTGGTGGGGCCCCTCCTCTACTCTCCCTGGTGGGCCCCCTCTCCCGCTGCTGGTGGGGCCCCTCCTTTCCTCTACCGGTGCTGGTGGGGCCCCTCCTCTCCCGGTGCTGTTGGGGCCCCTTCTCTCCTCTCCCTGGTGGGAACCCTCCTCTCCTCTCCCAGTGCTGGTAGGGCCCCTCCTCTCCCCTCCCGGTGCTGGTGGGGCCCCTCCTCTCCTGGTGCTGGTGGGGCCCCTGCTCCCGGTGCTGGTGGGGCCCTTCCTCTTCCTGTGCTGGTGGTGCCCCTGCTCTCCCTGTGCTGGTGGGGCCCTTCCTCTTCCTGTGCTGGTGGGGCCCCCGATCCCTGTGCTGGTGGGGCCCCTCCTCTCCCGGTGCTGGTGGGGCCCCTTCTCCTGGTGCTGGTGGGGCCCCCTCTTCCTGTGCTGGTGGGGCCCCCGATCCCCGTGCTGGTGGGGCCCCTCCTCTCCCGGTGCTGGTGGGGCCCCTCGTCTCCTCTCCCTGCTGGGGCCCCTCGTCTCCCGGGCGTTCAGGTAATTGCAGGGTTAATGACTTCTTCTCCGGAGGATCTGTGCCTCTGGATGATTTCCTCGGGGTCTCAGCCTCCTGCGCGTCTTGTGGGGGTCTCATCTATAGAATATGGTGGGCTCGCGCAGTGCGGGGGCTGTGACCTTAATAACTGGCAGACATTAGTTGTGCAGCCGGTTTGGGCCGAGCGTCTTCCAGAAGTGCCGGGTCAGCACATGCGCTGCCCAGGACTCGCCAGTTTAATGGTCACTATGGGGGCGGGGGGGCGGCTCAACATTATCCAAACAAACGCTCCACGAAACTGCTGAAGCGCCGGCTCATAATGACACCGGAGCGGGCGCTGCACATTAAAAATTCATCCTTCCCAATATTAAAACTTTTACTTCATCATCTCCAGGAAGCGGCAAATGTAAACAGATGAGGGTCCGGCCGAGCGGCCACAAGCTGCAATGCACCAGTCTATACACGGGGCCCCAGGGGCCACAAGCTGCAATGCACCAGTCTATACACAGCGCGGGGCCCCAGGGGCCACAAGCTGCAATGCACCAGTCTATACACGGGGCCCCAGGGGCCACAAGCTGCAATGTACCAGTCTATGCACAGCGCGGGGCCCCAGGGGCCACAAGCTGCAATGCACCAGTCTATACACGGGGCCCCAGGGGCCACAAGCTGCAATGCACCAGTCTATACACAGCGCGGGGCCCCAGGGGCCACAAGCTGCAATGCACCAGTCTATACACAGCGCGGGGCCCCAGGGGCCACAAGCTGCAATGCACCAGTCTATACACAGCGCGGGGCCCCAGGGGCCACAAGCTGCAATGCACCAGTCTATACACAGCGCAGGGCCCCAGGGGCCACAAGCTGCAATGCACCAGTCTATACACAGCGCGGGGCCCCAGGGGCCACAAGCTGCAATGCACCAGTCTATACACAGCGCGGGGCCCCAGGGGCCACAAGCTGCAATGCACCAGTCTATACACAGCGCGGGGCCCCAGGGGCCACAAGCTGCAATGCACCAGTCTATACACAGCGCAGGGCTTCAGGGGCCACAAGCTGCAATGCACCAGTCTATACACAGCGCAGGGCCCCAGGGGCCACAAGCTGCAATGCACCAGTCTATACACAGCGCGGGGCCCCAGGGGCCACAAGCTGCAATGCACCAGTCTATACACAGCGCGGGGCCCCAGGGGCCACAAGCTGCAATGCACCAGTCTATACACAGCGCGGGGCCCCAGGGGCCACAAGCTGCAATGCACCAGTCTATACACAGGGCCCCAGGGGCCACAAGCTGCAATGCACCAGTCTATACACAGGGCCCCAGGGGCCACAAGCTGCAATGCACCAGTCTATACACAGGGCCCCAGGGGCCACAAGCTGCAATGCACCAGTCTATACACAGGGCCCCAGGGGCCACAAGCTGCAATGCACCAGTCTATACACAGGGCCCCAGGGGCCACAAGCTGCAATGCACCAGTCTATACACAGGGCCCCAGGGGCCACAAGCTGCAATGCACCAGTCTATACACAGGGCCCCAGGGGCCACAAGCTGCAATGCACCAGTCTATACACAGCGCGGGGTCCCAGGGGCCACAAGCTGCAATGCACCAGTCTATACACAGCGCGGGGCCCCAGGGGCCACAAGCTGCAATGCACCAGTCTATACACAGCGCGGGGCCCCAGGGGCCACAAGCTGCAATGCACCAGTCTATACGCAGCGCGGGGCCCCAGGGGCCACAAGCTGCAATGCACCAGTCTATACACAGCGCGGGGCCCCAGGGGCCACAAGCTGCAATGCACCAGTCTATACACAGCGCGGGGCCACAAGCTGCAATGCACCAGTCTATACACAGCGCGGGGCCCCAGGGGCCACAAGCTGCAATGCACCAGTCTATACACAGCGCGAGCCCCAGGGGCCACAAGCTGCAATGCACCAGTCTATACACAGCGCGGGGCCCCAGGGGCCACAAGCTGCAATGCACCAGTCTATACACAGGGCCCGAGAGGCCACAAGCTGCAATGCACCAGTCTATACACAGCGCGGGGCCCCAGGGGCCACAGACAAGGGCCCGGGGTGTACAGTCATACAGAAGAAGGCAGGGAGTGTAATGCTCAGCAGACAGTATCACACAGGATAGGATTAGATACACAGCTCAGCAGACAGTATCACACAGGATAGGATTAGATACACAGCTCAGCAGACAGTATCACACAGGATAGGATTAGATACACAGCTCAGCAGACAGTATCACACAGGATAGAATTAGATACACAGCTCAGCAGACAGTATCACACAGGATAGGATTAGATACACAGCTCAGCAGACAGTATCACACAGGATAGGATTAGATACACAGCTCAGCAGGCAGTATCACACAGGATAGGATTAGATACACAGCTCAGCAGACAGTATCACACAGGATAGGATTAGATACACGGCTCAGCAGTCAGTATCACACAGGATAGGATTAGATACACAGCTCAGCAGTCAGTATCACACAGGATAGGATTAGATACACAGCTCAGCAGTCAGTATCACACAGGAGAGGATTAGATACACAGCTCAGCAGGCAGTATCACACAGGATAAGATTAGATACACAGCTCAGCAGACAGTATCACACAGGAGAGGATTAGATACACAGATCAGCAGACAGTATCACACATGGTAGGATTAGATACACAGCTCAGCAGACAGTATCACACAGGATAGGATTAGATACACAGCTCAGCAGACAGTATCACACAGGATAGGATTAGATACACAGCTCAGCAGACAGTATCACACAGGATAGGATTAGATACACAGCTCAGCAGACAGTATCACACATTATAGGATTAGATACACAGCTCAGCAGACAGTATCACACAGGATAGGATTAGATACACAGCTCAGCAGTATCACACAGGAGAGGATTAGATACACAGCTCAGCAGACAGTATCACACAGGATAGGATTAGATACACAGGTCAGCAGACAGTATCACACAGGATAGGATTAGATACACAGCTCAGCAGTCAGTATCATACAGGATGGGATTAGATACACAGCTCAGCAGTCAGTATCACACAGGATAGGATTAGATACACAGCTCAGCAGACAGTATCACACCGGATAGGATTAGATATACAGCTCAGCAGACAGTATCACACAGGATGGGATTAGATACACAGCTCAGCAGTCAGTATCACACAGGACAGGATTAGATTCACAGCTCAGCAGTCAGTATCACACAGGATAGGATTAGATACACAGCTCAGCAGACAGTATCACACAGGACAGGATTGGATACACAGTTCAGCTGACAGTATCACACATGATTGGATTAGATACACAGCTCAGCAGTCAGTATCACACAGGACAGGATTAGATTCACAGCTCAGCAGTCAGTATCACACAGGATAGGATTAGATACACAGCTCAGCAGACAGTATCACACAGGACAGGATTGGATACACAGTTCAGCTGACAGTATCACACATGATTGGATTAGATACACAGCTCTGCACAGTTCTGTCAATCTTTGTCCTAGTTACAAATGCACAAACTAATATCCTCCTGCAGTCACAGCTGCACAGTCCTCTCGGGCTCCTCTCCAAAGTTGCAGCTGCATAGTTCTCTCTATCTCCTCCCTTCTATTATAGCTGCACATTTCCCTACATAACCTTCCTTCAGTTACAGCTGCACAGTCCCCTCTGTTACCTACCTATCTACAGACCATTGTGTATCTCAGCAATATATAAAGTATCCAGACTGATAATGTATCACTGCCTCATACTACAAACATGACAGAAATATTTATTTATTTAACTTTCAATTTCATTATGTTTTAAGGATTCGTTCACATTTCGAGTTTCAGAATTTCCCCTCTTCTCCTTCTCATAGATTGTAAGCTCCTGTGACCATTGTCCAAGCACTGTCACCTCCTGTGTCTCCTCCTCCTCATAGATTGTAAGCTCCTGTGACCATTGTACAAGCACTGTCACCTCCTTTGTCCGCTCCTCCTCATAGATTGTAAGCTCCAGTGACCATTGTACAAGCACTGTCACCTCCTGTGTCCCCTCCTCCTCATAGATTGTAAGCTCTTGTGACCATTGTACAAGCCCCGTCACCTCCTGTGTCCCCCTCCTCATAGATTGTAAGCTCCAGTGACCATTGTACAAGCACTGTCACCTCCTGTGTCCTCCTCCTCATAGATTGTAAGATCCTGTGACCATTGTACAAGCACTGTCACCTCCTGTGCCTCCTCCTCATAGATTGTAAGCTCCAGTGACCATTGTACAAGTCCTGTCACTTTCTGTGTCTCCTCCTCATAGATTGTAAGTTCTTGTGACCATTGTACAAGCACTGTCACCTCCTGTGTTTCCTCCTCCTCATAGATTGTAAGCTCTTGTGACTATTGTACAAGCACTGTCACCTCCTGTGTCCCCTCCTCCTCATAGATTGTAAGCTCTTGTGACTATTGTACAAGCACTGTCACCTCCTGTGTCCCCTCCTCCTCATAGATTGTAAGCTCCTGTGACCATTGTACAAGTACTGTCCCCTCCTGTGTCCCCTCCTCCTCATAGAGTGTAAGCTCTTGTGACCATTGTACAAGCACTGTCACATCCTGTGTCCCCTCCTCCTCATAGATTGTAAGCTCCTGTGACCATTGTACAAGCACTGTCACCTCCTGTGTCCCCTCCTCCTCATAGATTGTAAGCTCTTGTGACTATAATACAAGCACTGTCACCTCCTGTGTCTCCTCCTCCTCATAGATTGTAAGCTCCTCTGTCCATTGTACAAGCACTGTCACCTCCTGTGTCCTCCTACTCCTCATAGATTGTAAGCTCCTCTGTCCATTGTACAAGCACTTTCACCTCCTGTGTCCTCCTCCTCATAGATTGTAAGCTCCTGTGACAGTTGTACAAGCACTGTCACATCCTGTTTCCTCTCCTCCTCATAGATTGTAAGCTCCTGTGACCATTGTACATGCACTGTCACCTCCTGTGTCTCCTCCTCATAGATTGTAAGCTCTTGTGACCATTGTACAAAAACTGTCACCTCCTGTGTCCCCCTCCTCATAGATTGTAAGCTCCTGTGACCATTGTACAAGCACTGTCACCTCCTGTGTCCTCCTCCTCATAGATTGTAAGCTCTTGTGACCATTGTACAAAAACTGTCACCTCCTGTGTCCTCCTCCTCATAGATTGTAAGCTCCTGTGACCGTTGTACAAGCACTGTCACCTCCTGTGTCCTCTCCTCCTCATAGATTGTAAGCTCCTGTGACCATTGTACATGCACTGTCACCTCCTGTGTCTCCTCCTCATAGATTGTAAGCTCTTGTGACCATTGTACAAAAACTGTCACCTCCTGTGTCCCCCTCCTCATAGATTGTAAGCTCCAGTGACCATTGTACAAGCACTGTCACCTCCTGTGTCCTCCTCCTCATAGATTGTAAGCTCTTTTGACCATTGAACAAAAACTATCACCTCCTGTGTCCCCCTCCTCATAGATTAAAAGCTCTTGTGACCATTGTACAAGCACTGCCACCTCCTGTGTTTCCTGCTCCTCATAGATTGTAAGCTCCTGTGACCATTGAACAAGCACTGTCACCTCCTGTGTCCTCCTCCTCATAGATTGTAAGCTCCTGTGACCATTGTACAAGCACTGTCACCTCCTGTGTCTCCTCCACCTCATAGATTGTAAGATCCTGTGACCATTGTACAAGCACTGTAACCTCCTGTGTCCTCCTCCTCATAGATTGTAAGCTCCTGTGACCAATGTACAAGCACCGTCACCTCCTGTGTCCTCCTCCTCATAGATTGTAAGCTCCTGTGACCATTGTACAAGCACTGTCACCTCCTGTGTCTCCTCCTCATAGATTGTAAGCTCTTGTGACCATTGTACAAGCACTGTCACCTCTTGTGTCTCCTCCTCATAGATTGTAAGCTCTTGTGACCATTGTACAAGCACTGTAACCTCCTATGTCCCCCTTCTCATATATTGTACGCTCTTGAGGCCATTGCACAAGCACTGTCACCTCCTGTGTTCTCCGCCTTATAGATTGTAAGCTCCTGTGACCATTGTACAAGCACTGTCACATCCTGTGTCCCCTCCTTCTCCTCATAGATTGTAAGCTCTTGTGACCATTGTACAAGCATTGTCACCTCCTGTGACCTCCTCCTCATAGATTGTAAGCTCCTGTGACCATTGTACAAGCACTGTCACCTCCTTTGTCCCCTCCTCCTCATAGATTGTAAACTCTTGTGACCCTTGTACAAGCACTGTCACCTCCTGTGTCTCCTCCTCATAGATTGTAAGCCCTTGTGACCATTGTACAAGCACTGTCACCTCTTGTGTCTCCTCCTCAGAGATTGTAAGCTCTTGTGACCATTGTACAAGCACTGTAACCTCCTATGTCCCCCTCCTCATAGACTGTAAGCTCCTGTGGCCATTGCACAAGCCCTGTCACCCCTGTGTCCCCTCCTCCTCATAGATTATAAGCTCTTATGGCCATTGTACAAGCATTGTCACCTCCTGTGACCTCCTCCTCATAGATTGTAAGCTCCTGTGACCATTGTACAAGCACTTTCACCTCCTGTGTCCCCTCCTCCTCATAGATTGTAAACTCTTGTGACCATTGTACAAGCACTGTCACCTCCTGTGTCTCCTCCTTATAGATTGTAAGCCCTTGTGACCATTGTACAAGCACTGTCACCTCTTGTGTCTCCTCCTCAGAGATTGTAAGCTCTTGTGCCCATTGTACAAGCACTGTAACCTCCTATGTCCCCATCCTCATAGATTGTAAGCTCCTGTGGCCATTGCAAAAGCCCTGTCACCTCCTGTGTCCCCTCCTCCTTATAGATTGCAAGCTCCTGTGACCATTGTACAAGCACTGTCACCTCCTGCGTCCCCTCCTTCTCCTCATAGATTGTAAGCTCTTGTGACCATTGTAGAAGCACTGTCATCTCCAGTGTCCCCTCCTCCTCATAGATTGTAAGAACTTGTGACCATTGTACAAGCACTGTCACCTCCTGTGTCCCCTCCTCCTCGTAGATTGCAAGCTCTTGCGGCCATTGTACAAGCACTGTCACCTCCTGTGTCCCCTTCTCCTCATAGATTGTAAGCTCCAGTGACCATTATACAAGCACTGTCACCTCCTGTGTTTCCTCCTCCTCATAGATTGTAAGCGCTTGTGACCATTGTACAAGCACTGTCACCTCCTGTGTCCCCCTCCTCATATATTGTAAGCTCTTGTGACCATTGTACAAGCACTGTCACCTCCTGTGACCTCCTCCTCATAGATTGTAAGCTCTTGTGACCATTGTACAAGCACTGTCATCTCCTGTGTCCCCTCCTCCTCATAGATTGTAAGCACTTGTGACCATTGTACAAGCACTGTCACCTTCTGTGTCCCCTCCTTCTCCTCATAGTTTGTAAGCTCTTGTGAGCATTGTACAAGCGCTGTCACCTTCTGTGTTCTCTCCTCCTCATTGATTGTAAGCACTTGTGAACATTGTACAAGCACTGTCACCTCCTGTGTACCCTCCTCCTCATAGATTGTAAGCTCCAGTGACCATTGTACAAGCACTGTCACCTCCTGTGTCCCCTCCTTCTCCACATAGATTGTAAGCTCTTGTGATCATTGTACAAGCACTGTCACCTCCTGTGTCCCCTCCTCATAGACTGTAAGCTCCTGTGACCATTGTACAAGCTCTTTCATCTCCTCTGTCCCCTCCTCCTCATAGATTGTAAGCACTTGTGACTATTGTACATGCACTGTCACCTCCTGTGTCCCCTCCTTCTCCTCATAGATTGTAAGCTCTTGTGACCATTGTACAAGCACTGTCACCTTCTGTGTTCCCTCCTCCTCATAGATTGTAAGCTCCTGTGACCATTGTACAAGCCCCGTCACCTCATGTCCCCTCCTCCTCATATATTGTAAGCTCTTGTGACCATTGTGCAAGCACTGTCACCTCCTGTGTCTCCTCCTCCTCATAGATTGTAAGCTCCAGTGACCATTGTACAAGCACTGTCACCTCCTGTGTTTCCTCCTCCTTATAGATTGTAAGCTCTTGTGACCATTGTACAAGCACTGTCACCCCCTGTGTGTCCTCCTCCTCATAGATTAAACGCTCTTGTGACCATTGTACAAGCACTGTCACCTTCTGTGTCTCCTCCTCCTCATAGAATGTAAGCTCTTGTGACCATTGTACATGCACTGTCACCTCCTGTGTCCCCTCCTCCTTATAGATTGTAAGCTCTTGTGACCATTGAACAAGCACTGTCACCTCCTGTGTCCCCTCCTCCTTATAGATTGTAAGCTCCAGTGACCATTGTACAAGCACTGTCACCTGCTGTGTCCTCCTCCTCATAGATTGTAAGCTCCTGTGACCATTGTCCAAGCACTGTCACCTCCTGTGTCCCCTCCTCATAGACTGTAAGCTCCTGTGACCATTGTACAAGCACTGTCACCTCCTGTGTTTCCTCCTCCTCATAGATTGTAAGCTCTTGTGACCATTTTACAAGCACTGTCACCTTCTGTGTCCCCTCCTTCTCCACATAGATTGTAAGCTCTTCTGACCATTGTACAAGCCCCGTCACCTCATGTCCCCTCCTCCTCATAGATTGTAAGCTCTTGTGACCATTGTGCAAGCACTTTCACCTCCTGTGTCTCCTCCTTCTCATAGATTGGAAGCTCTTGTGACCATTGTACAAGCACTGTCACCTCCTGTGTCCCCTCCTCCTGATAGATTGTAAGCTCCTGTGACCATTGTACAAGCACTGTCACCCCCTGTGTGTCCTCCTCCTCATAGATTGCAAGCTCCTGTGACCATTGTACAAGCACTGTCACCTGCTGTGTCCCCTCCTCCTCATAGATTGTAAGCTCCAGTGACCATTGTACAAGCACTGTCACCTCCTGTCTCCCCTCCTCCTCAGAGATTGTAAGCTCCTTTGACCATTTTACAAGCACTGTCACCTCCTATGTCCCCCTCCTCATAGATTGCAAGTTCCTGTGACCATTGTCCAAGCACTGTCACCTCCTGTGTCCCTTCCCCATAGATTGTAAGCTCCTGTGACCATTGTACAAGCACTGTCACCTCCCGTGTCCTCCTCTTCCTTATAGATTGTAAGCTCTTGTGACCATTGTCCAAGCACTCTCACCTCCTGTGTCCTCCTCCTCATAGATTGTAAGCTCTTGTGACCATTGTACATGCACTGTCACCTCCTGTTTCCCTTCCCCATAGATTGTAAGCTCCTGTGACCATTGTACAAGCACTGTCACCTCCCGTGTCCTCCTCTTCCTTATAGATTGTAAGATCTTGTGACCATTGTACAAGCTTTGTCACCTCCTTTGTCCCCCTCCTCATAGATTGTAAGCTCTTGTGACTATTGTACATGCACTGTCACCTCCTGTTCCACTCCTCATAGATTGTAAGCTCTCGTGACCATTGTACATGCACTGTCACCTCCTGTGTCCACCTCCTCATAGATTGTAAGCTCCTGTGACCATTGTACAAGCACTGTCACCTCCTGTGTCCCCTCCTCCTCATAGATTGTAAGCTCCTGTGACCGTTGTACAAGCACTGTCACCTCCTGTGTCCTCCTCTTCATAGATTGTAAGCTCCTGTGTCCTCCTCCTCATAGATTGTAAGCTCCTGTGATCATTGTTCAAGCACTGTCACCTCCTGCGTCCTCCTCCTTAATAGATTGTAAGCTCTTGTGACCATTGTACAAGCACTGTCATCTCCTGTGTCCTGTGACCATTGTACAAGCACTGTCACCTCCTGTGTCCCCTCCTCCTCATAGATTGTAAGCTCCTGTGACCGTTGTACAAGCACTGTCACCTCCTGTGTCCTCCTCTTCATAGATTGTAAGCTCCTGTGTCCTCCTCCTCATAGATTGTAAGCTCCTGTGATCATTGTTCAAGCATCATTTTGTTACCATTGTACAAGCACTGTCACCTCCTGTGTCCTCCCCCTCCTCATAGATTGTAAGCTCCTGTGGCCATTGCACAAGCCATGTCACCTCCTGTGTTCCCTCCTCCTCATAGATTGTAAGCTTTTGTGACCATTGTACATGCACTGTCACCTCCTTTGTCCTCCTCCTCATAGATTGTAGGCTCCTGTGACCATTGTACATGCACTGTCACCTCCTGTGTCCCCTCCTCATAGATTGTAAGCTCCTGTGACCATTGTACATGCACTGTCCCCTCCTGTGTCCCCCTCCTCATAGATTGTAAGCTCCTGTGACCATTGTACAAGCACTGTCATCTCCTTTGTCCCCTCCTCATAGATTGTAAGCTCCTGTGACCATTGTACAAGCACTGTCACCTCCTGTGTCCTCCTCCTCATAGATTGTAAGCTCCTGTGACCATTGTACAAGCACTGTCACCTCCTGTGTCCCCTCCTCCTCATAGATTGTAAGCTCCTGTGACCGTTGTACCAGCACTGTCAACTCCTGTGTCCTCCTCTTCATAGATTGTAAGCTCCTGTGACCTTTGTACAAGCACTGTCACCTCCTGTGTCCCCTACTCCTCATAGATTGTAAGCTCTTTTGACCATTGTACAAGCACTGTCACCTCCTGTGTCTCCTCCTCCTCATAGATTGTAAGCTCCAGTGACCATTGTACAAGCACTGTCACCTCCTGTATCCTACTCCTCATAGATTGTAAGCTCCTGTGACCATTGTACAAGCACTGTCACCTCCTGTGTCCCTTCCTCCTCCTCATAGATTGTAAGCTCCTGTGACCATTGTACATGCACTGTCACCTCCTGTGTCCCATCCTCATAGATTGTAAGCACTTGTGACAATTGTAAAAGCACTGTCACCTTCTGTGTCTCCTCCTCCTCATAGATTGTAAGCTCTGGTGACCATTTTACAAGCACTGTCACCTCCTGTGTCCTCCTACTCATAGATTGTAAGCTCTTGTGACCATTGTACATGCACTGTCACCTCCTGTGTCCTTCTCCTCCTCATAGATTGTAAGCTTTTGTTACCACTGTACAAGCACTGTCACCTCCTGTGTCCTCCTCCTCCTCATAGATTGTAAGCTCTTGTGACCATTGTACAAGCTCTGTCACCTCCTGTGTCCCCTCCTCCTCATAGATAGTAAGCTCTTGTGACCATTGTACAAGCACTGTAACCTCCTATGTCCCCCTCCTCATAGATTGTAAGCTCCTGTGGCCATTGCACAAGCCCTGTCACCTCCTGTGTCCCCTCCTCCTCATAGATTGTAAGCTCTTGTGACCATTGTACATGCACTGTCACCTCCTTTGTCCTCCTCCTCGTAGATTGTAAGCTCCTGTGACCATTGTACATGCACTGTCACCTCCTGTGTCCCCTCCTCATAGATTGTAAGCTCCTGTGACCATTGTACATGCACTGTCACCTCCTGTGTCCCCCTCCTCATAGATTGTAAGCTCCTGTGACCATTGTACAAGCACTGTCACCTCCTTTGTCCCCTTCTCATAGATTGTAAGCTCCTGTGACCATTGTACAAGCACTGTCACCTCCTGTGTCCTCCTCCTCATAGATTGTAAGCTCCTGTGACCATTGTACAAGCCCCGTCACCTCATGTCCCCTCCTCCTCATAGATTGTAAGCTCTTTTGACCATTGTACAAGCACTGTCCCCTCCTGTGTCCTCCTCCTCATAGATTGTAAGCTCCTGTGACCATTGTACAAGCCCCGTCACCTCATGTCCCCTCCTCCTCATAGATTGTAAGCTCTTTTGACCATTGTACAAGCCCTGTCACCTCCTGTGTCCCCTCCTCCTCCTCATAGATTGTAAGCTCTTGTGAACATTGTATATGCACTGTCACCTCCTGTGTCCTCCTACTCATAGATTGTAAGCTCCTGTGACCTTTGTACAAGCACTGTCACCTCCTGTGTCCCCTCCTCCTCATAGATTGTAAGCTCCTGTGACCGTTGTACAAGCACTGTCACCTCCTGTGTCCTCCTCTTCATAGATTGTAAGCTCCTGTGTCCTCCTCCTCATAGATTGTAAGCTCCTGTGATCATTGTTCAAGCACTGTCACCTCCTGCGTCCTCCTCCTTAATAGATTGTAAGCTCTTGTGACCATTGTACAAGCACTGTCATCTCCTGTGTCCTGTGACCATTGTACAAGCACTGTCACCTCCTGTGTCCCCTCCTCCTCATAGATTGTAAGCTCCTGTGACCGTTGTACAAGCACTGTCACCTCCTGTGTCCTCCTCTTCATAGATTGTAAGCTCCTGTGTCCTCCTCCTCATAGATTGTAAGCTCCTGTGATCATTGTTCAAGCATCATTTTGTTACCATTGTACAAGCACTGTCACCTCCTGTGTCCTCCCCCTCCTCATAGATTGTAAGCTCCTGTGGCCATTGCACAAGCCATGTCACCTCCTGTGTTCCCTCCTCCTCATAGATTGTAAGCTTTTGTGACCATTGTACATGCACTGTCACCTCCTTTGTCCTCCTCCTCATAGATTGTAGGCTCCTGTGACCATTGTACATGCACTGTCACCTCCTGTGTCCCCTCCTCATAGATTGTAAGCTCCTGTGACCATTGTACATGCACTGTCCCCTCCTGTGTCCCCCTCCTCATAGATTGTAAGCTCCTGTGACCATTGTACAAGCACTGTCATCTCCTTTGTCCCCTCCTCATAGATTGTAAGCTCCTGTGACCATTGTACAAGCACTGTCACCTCCTGTGTCCTCCTCCTCATAGATTGTAAGCTCCTGTGACCATTGTACAAGCACTGTCACCTCCTGTGTCCCCTCCTCCTCATAGATTGTAAGCTCCTGTGACCGTTGTACAAGCACTGTCAACTCCTGTGTCCTCCTCTTCATAGATTGTAAGCTCCTGTGACCTTTGTACAAGCACTGTCACCTCCTGTGTCCCCTACTCCTCATAGATTGTAAGCTCTTTTGACCATTGTACAAGCACTGTCACCTCCTGTGTCTCCTCCTCCTCATAGATTGTAAGCTCCAGTGACCATTGTACAAGCACTGTCACCTCCTGTATCCTCCTCCTCATAGATTGTAAGCTCCTGTGACCATTGTACAAGCACTGTCACCTCCTGTGTCCCTTCCTCCTCCTCATAGATTGTAAGCTCCTGTGACCATTGTACATGCACTGTCACCTCCTGTGTCCCATCCTCATAGATTGTAAGCACTTGTGACAATTGTAAAAGCACTGTCACCTTCTGTGTCTCCTCCTCCTCATAGATTGTAAGCTCTGGTGACCATTTTACAAGCACTGTCACCTCCTGTGTCCTCCTACTCATAGATTGTAAGCTCTTGTGACCATTGTACATGCACTGTCACCTCCTGTGTCCTTCTCCTCCTCATAGATTGTAAGCTTTTGTTACCACTGTACAAGCACTGTCACCTCCTGTGTCCTCCTCCTCCTCATAGATTGTAAGCTCTTGTGACCATTGTACAAGCTCTGTCACCTCCTGTGTCCCCTCCTCCTCATAGATAGTAAGCTCTTGTGACCATTGTACAAGCACTGTAACCTCCTATGTCCCCCTCCTCATAGATTGTAAGCTCCTGTGGCCATTGCACAAGCCCTGTCACCTCCTGTGTCCCCTCCTCCTCATAGATTGTAAGCTCTTGTGACCATTGTACATGCACTGTCACCTCCTTTGTCCTCCTCCTCGTAGATTGTAAGCTCCTGTGACCATTGTACATGCACTGTCACCTCCTGTGTCCCCTCCTCATAGATTGTAAGCTCCTGTGACCATTGTACATGCACTGTCACCTCCTGTGTCCCCCTCCTCATAGATTGTAAGCTCCTGTGACCATTGTACAAGCACTGTCACCTCCTTTGTCCCCTTCTCATAGATTGTAAGCTCCTGTGACCATTGTACAAGCACTGTCACCTCCTGTGTCCTCCTCCTCATAGATTGTAAGCTCCTGTGACCATTGTACAAGCCCCGTCACCTCATGTCCCCTCCTCCTCATAGATTGTAAGCTCTTTTGACCATTGTACAAGCACTGTCCCCTCCTGTGTCCTCCTCCTCATAGATTGTAAGCTCCTGTGACCATTGTACAAGCCCCGTCACCTCATGTCCCCTCCTCCTCATAGATTGTAAGCTCTTTTGACCATTGTACAAGCCCTGTCACCTCCTGTGTCCCCTCCTCCTCCTCATAGATTGTAAGCTCTTGTGAACATTGTATATGCACTGTCACCTCCTGTGTCCTCCTACTCATAGATTGTAAGCTCCTGTGACCTTTGTACAAGCACTGTCACCTCCTGTGTCCCCTCCTCCTCATAGATTGTAAGCTCTTGTGACCATTGTACAAGCACTGTCACCTCCTGTGTCTCCTCCCCCTTATAGATTGTAAGCTCCAGTGACCATTGTACAAGCACTGTCACCTCCTGTGTCCTCCTCCTCATAGATTGTAAGCTCCTGTGACCATTGTACAAGCACTGTCACCTCCTGTGTCCACTCCTCCTCATAGATTGTAAGCTCCTGTGACCGTTGTACAAGCACTGTCACCTCCTGTGTCCTCCTCTTCATAGATTGTAAGCTCCTGTGACCTTTGTACAAGCACTGTCACCTCCTGTGTCCCCTCCTCCTCATAGATTGTAAGCTCTTGTGACCATTGTACAAGCACTGTCACCTCCTGTGTCTCCTCCTCCTCATAGATTGTAAGCTTCAGTGACCATTGTACAAGCACTGTCACCTCCTGTGTCCTCCTCCTCATAGATTGTAAGCTCCTGTGACCATTGTACAAGCACTGTCACCTCCTGTGTCCCTTCCTCCTCCTCATAGATTGTAAGCTCCTGTGACCATTGTACATGCACTGTCACCTCCTGTGTCCCCTCCTCATAGATTGTAAGCTCCTGTGACCATTGTACAAGCATTGTCACCTCCTGTGTCCCCTCCTCCTCATAGATTGTAAGCTCTTGTGACCATTGTACAAGCACTGTCACCTCCTGTGTCCCCTCCTTCTCATAGATTGTAAGCACTTGTGACAATTGTAAAAGCACTGTCACCTTCTGTTTCTCCTCCTCCTCATAGATTGTAAGCTCTTGTGACCATTTTACAAGCACTGTCACCTCCTGTGTCCTCCTACTCATAGATTGTAAGCTCTTGTGACCATTGTACATGCACTGTCACCTCCTGTGTCCTCCTCCTCCTCATAGATTGTAAGCTTTTGTTACCATTATACAAGCACTGTCACCTCCTGTGTCCTTCTTTTCCTCATAGATTGTAAGCTCTTGTGACCATTGTACAAGCTCTGTCACCTCCTGTGTCCCCTCCTCCTCATAGATTGTAAGCTCTTGTGACCATTGTACAAGCACTGTAACCTCCTATGTCCCCCTCCTCATAGATTGTAAGCTCCTGTGGCCATTGCACAAGCCCTGTCACCTCCTGTGTCCCCTCCTTCTCATAGATTGTAAGCTCTTGTGACCATTGTGCAAGCACTGTCACCTCCTGTGTCTCCTCCTCCTCATAGATTGTAAGCTCTTGTGACCATTGTGCAAGCACTGTCACCTCCTGTGTCTCCTCCTCCTCATAGATTGTAAGCTCTTGTGACCATTGTACATGCACCGTCACCTCCTTTGTCCTCCTCCTCATAGATTGTAAGCTCCTGTGACCATTGTACATGCACTGTCACCTCCTGTGTCCCCTCCTCATAGATTGTAAGCTCCTGTGACCATTGTACATGCACTGTCCCCTCCTGTGTCCCCCTTCTCATAGATTGTAAGCTCCTGTGACCATTGTACAAGCACTGTCACCTCCTTTGTCCCCTTCTCATAGATTGTAAGCTCCTGTGACCATTGTACAAGCACTGTCACCTCCTGTGTCCTCCTCCTCATAGATTGTAAGCTCCTGTGACCATTGTACAAGCCCCGTCACCTCATGTCCACTCCTCCTCATAGATTGTAAGCTCTTTTGACCATTGTACAAGCACTGTCACCTCCTGTGTCCTCCTCCTCATAGATTGTACGCTCCTGTGACCATTGTACAAGCCCCGTCACCTCATGTCCCCTCCTCCTCATAGATTGTAAGCTCTTTTGACCATTGTACAAGCCCCGTCACCTCCTGTGTCCCCTCCTCCTCCTCATAGATTGTAAGCTCTTGTGAACATTGTATATGCACTGTCACCTCCTGTGTCCTCCTCCTCATAGATTGTAAGCTCCTGTGACCGTTGTACAAGCACTGTCACCTCCTGTGTCCTCCTCTTCATAGATTGTAAGCTCCTGTGACCTTTGTACAAGCATTGTCACCTCCTGTGTCCCCTCCTCCTCATAGATTGTAAGCTCTTGTGACCATTGTACAAGCACTGTCACCTCCTGTGTCTCCTCCCCCTTATAGATTGTAAGCTCCAGTGACCATTGTACAAGCACTGTCACCTCCTGTGTCTTCCTCCTCATAGATTGTAAGCTCCTGTGACCATTGTACAAGCTCTGTCACCTCCTGTGTCCCTTCCTCCTCCTCATAGATTGTAAGCTGCTGTGACCATTGTACATGCACTGTCACCTCCTGTGTTCCCTCCTCATAGATTGTAAGCTCCTGTGACCATTGTACATGCACTGTCACCTCCTGTGTCCTCTCCTCCTCCTCATAGATTGTAAGCTTTTGTTACCATTGTACAATCACTGTCACCTCCTGTGTCCTCCTCCTCCTTATAGATTGTAAGCTCTTGTGACCATTGTACAAGCTCTGTGACCTCCTGTGCCCCCTCCTCCTCATAGATTGTAAGCTCTTGTGACCATTGTACAAGCACTGTAACCTCCTATGTCCCCCTCCTCATAGATTGTAGTCTCCTGTGGCCATTGCACAAGCCCTGTCACCTCCTGTGTCCCCTCCTCCTCATAGATTGTAAGCTCTTGTGACCATTGTACATGCACTGTCACCTCCTTCGTCCTCCTCCTCATAGATTGTAAGCTCCTGTGACCATTGTACATGCACTGTCACCTCCTGTGTCCCCTCCTCATAGATTGTAAGCTCCTGTGACCATTGTACATGCACTGTCCCCTCCTTTGTCCCCCTCCTCATAGATTGTAAGCTCCTGTGATTATTGTACAAGCACTGTTACATTCTTTGTCCCCTCCTCATAGATTGTAAGCTCCTGTGACCATTGTACAAGCACTGTCACCTCCTGTGTCCCCTCCTCCACATAGATTGTAAGCACTTGTGACCATTGTACAAGCACTGTCACCTCCTGTGTCTCCTCCTCCTCATAGATTGTAAGCTCCAGTGACCATTGTACAAGCACTGTCACCTCCTGTGTCCTCCTCCTCATAGATTGTAAGCTCCTGTGACCATTGTACAAGCACTGTCACCTCCTGTGTCCCTTCCTCCTTCTCATAGATTGTAAGCTCTTGTGACCATTGTACAAGGACTGTCACCTCCTGTGTCCTCCTCCTCCTCATAGATTGTAAGCTCTTGTGACCATTGTACAAGGACTGTCACCTCCTGTGTCCTCCTCCTTCTCATAGATTGTAAGCTCATGTGACCATTGTACAAGCACTGTCACCTCCTGTGTCCTCCTCCTCATAGATTGTAAACTCCTGTGACCATTGTACAAGCACTGTCACCTCCTGTGTCCCCTCCTCCTCATAGATTGTAAGCTCCTGTGACCATTGTACATGCACTGTCACCTCCTGTGTCCCCTCCTCATAGATTGTAAGCTCCTGTGACCATTGTACAAGCACAGTCACCTCCTATGTCCCACTCCTCATAGATTGTAAGCTCCTGTGACCATTGAAAACCCTGTCACCTCCTGTGTCCCCTCCTCCTCATAGATTGTAAACTCTTGTGACCATTGTGCAAGCACTGTCACCTCCTGTGCCCCCTCCTTCTCATAGATTGTAAGCTCCTGTGACCATTGTCCAAGCACTGTCACCTCCTGTGTCTTCCTCCTCATAGATTGTAAGCTCCTGTGACCATTGTCCAAGCACTGTCACCTCCTGTGTCCTCCTCCTCATAGACTGTAAGCTCCTGTGACCATTGTCCAAGCACTGTTACCTCCTGTGTCCCCTCCTCCTCATAGATTGTAAGCTCCGGTGACCATTGTACAAGCATTGTCACCTTTTGTGCCTCCTCCTCATAGATTGTAAGCTTCTGTGACCATTGTACAAGCACTGTCACCTCCTGTGCCTCCTCCTCATGGATTGTAAGCTCTTGTGACCATTGTCCAAGCACTGTCACCTCCTGTATCCCCTCCTCCTCATAGATTGTAAGCTCCTGTGACCATTGTACAAGCACTGTCACCTCCTGTGTCCTCCTCCTCATAGATTGTAAGCTCCTGTGACCATTGTACAAGCATTGTCACCTCCTGTGTCCTCCTCCTCATAGATTGTAAGCTCTTGTGACCATTGTACAAGCACTGTCACATCCTCTGTCCTCCTCCTCATAGATTGTAAGCTCCTGTGACCATTGTACAAGCACTGTCATCTCCTGTGTCCTCCTCCTCATAGATTGTAAGCTCTTGTGGCAATTGCACAAGCACTGTAACCTCCTGTGTCCTCCTCCTCATAGATTGTAAGCTCTTGTGGCAATTGTACAAGCACTTTAACCTCCTGTGTCCCCTACTCCTCATAGATTGTAAGCTCCTGTGACCATTGTACAAGCACTGTCACCTCCTGTGTCTCCTCCTCCTCATAGATTGTAAGCTCCTGTGACCATTGAACAAGCACTGTCACCTCCTGTGTCCTCCTCCTCATAGATTGTAAGCTCCTGTGACCATTGTACAAGCACTGTCACCTCCTGTGTCCTCCTCCTCATAGATTGCAAGCTCCTGTGACTATTGTACAAGCACTGTCACCTCCTGTGTCCCCTCCTCCTCATAGATTGTAAGCTCCTGTGACCATTGTACAAGCACTGTCACCTCCTGTGTCCCCTCCTCCTCATAGATTGTAAGCTCTTGTGGCCATTGTACAAGCACTGTAACCTCCTGTGTCCCCTACTCCTCATAGATTGTAAGCTCCTGTGACCATTGTCCAAGCACTGTCACCTCCTGTGCCTCCTCCTCATAGATTGTAAGCTCTTGTGGCCATTGTACAAGCACTGTCACCTCCTGTGCCAGCTCCTCATAGATTGTAAGCTCTTGTGGCCATTGTACAAGCACTGTCACCTCCTGTGCCTCCTCCTCATAGATTGTAAGCTCCTGTGACCATTGTCCAAGCACTGTCACCTCCTGTGCCTCCTCCTCCTCATAGATTGTAAGCTCCTGTGACCATTGTACAAGCACTGTCACCTCCTGTGTCCCCTCCTCCTCATAGATTGTAAGCTCTTGTGACCATTGTACAAGCACTGTCACCTCCTGTGCCTCCTCCTCCTCATAGACTGTAAGCTCTTGTGACCATTGTACAAGCACTGTCACCTCCTGTGCCTCCTCCTCCTCATAGACTGTAAGCTCTTGTGACCATTGTACAAGCACTGTCACCTCCTGTGCCTCCTCCTCCTCATAGATTGTAAGCTCCTGTGACCATTGTACAAGCACTGTCACCTCCTGTGTCCCCTCCTCCTCATAGACTGTAAGCTCTTGTGACCATTGTACAAGCACTGTCACCTCCTGTGCCTCCTCCTCATAGACTGTAAGCTCTTGTGACCATTGTACAAGCACTGTCACCTCCTGTGTCCCCCTCCTCATAGATTGTAAGCTCCTGTGACCATTGTCCAAACACTGTCACCTCCTGTGCCTCCTCCTCTGTCACCTCATAATTAATAATCTTTATTAGTAATTTATCAATATAAATAAATTGAAGTCAAAATAAATTATAAAACACTTTTAAAGAATTTATTTAAGAATTTAAAAATCCATTCCAATATTTTTCCGGTTGGATTTACCTCTAAAGAGCAGAGAATAAATCAGTGAATTCCCCCTGGGCTGTAAATGTGACTCGTTTCTGGAGACGCGGAGTCCTCGGAGCCTTGTTGCTTACCAGATCCTGTAGGAGCTCAAACAACAGATGTCTGGAGCCCGGAGCTCCTCCAGCACTTAATGTTTAGCATTGTTAAAAGCTCAATGTCAGAATAACTTATAGTGAGACATTTCAGAAGTGGCAGTAATGATTTTTCATGTCACTTAAAGATTAGAGACGTCCTTAATTACTCTTTGGCAGGGGCCATGTTTGAGGAGTACAGCGCGAGGTCCACTATGCCATGAATAATTGAAGGAGCTTTCAAACAGCCATATTGGATGTGCAGGTCCTCGGACATTTACAGGAAGGAGCAGCAGGACCGGCCAGGGCGAGGCTCCGGGGTGGGGGCCATGACGGACCCCCGGACAGCAGTGCAGTGACATAGGGAGCAGCATGGAGCACTCCTAGGAGGAGGATACCCTGAACTGTCAATAGGGCAGCGTGTATCCGGAAATACCTGTCACATCTCCCGCTACACACATCTCCATCATTCTGCACCTTCTTCCTACAAGAGATAGCGGCTCATTTACTGACCCGATAACCGGAGCTCACAGAAAGTGCATTGTCCGTGTATAATGCGCTGTGTGGGGGGTTACTAAGATCCTGCGCCCGATATCCTGCATGTGTCGCTTCCCCGCTCAGGTCCCCGGAGTTCACCTTCTTCTTCCTGGTGCATGTAAGTGCATTGTCCGTGTATAATGCGCTGTGCGGGGAGTCACTAAGATCCTGCGCCCGATATCCTGCATGTGTCGCTTCCCCGCTCAGGTCCCCGGGGTTCACCTTCTTCTTCCTGGTGCATGTGAGTGCATTGTCCGTGTATAATGCGCTGTGCGGGGGGTTACTAAGATCCTGCACCCGATATCCTGCATGTGTCACTTCCCCGCTCAGGTCCCCGGAGTTCACCTTCTTCTTCCCGATGCATGTAAGTGCATTGTCCGTGTGTAATGCGCTGTGCGGGGAGTCACTAAGATCCTGCGCCCGATATCCTGCATGTGTCGCTTCCCCGCTCAGGTCCCTGGAGTTCACCTTCTTCTTCCTGGTGCATGTAAGTGCATTGTCCGTGTATAATGCGCTGTGCGGGGAGTCACTAAGATCCTGTGCCCGATATCCTGCATGTGTCGCTTCCCCGCTCAGGTCCCTGGAGTTCACCTTCTTCTTCCCGATGCATGTAAGTGCATTGTCCGTGTATAATGCGCTGTGCGGGGAGTCACTAAGATTCTGCGCCCGATATCCTGCATGTGTCACTTCCCCACTCAGGTCCCTGGAGTTCACCTTCCTCTTCCTGGTGCATGTAAGTGCATTGTCCGTGTATAATGCGCTGTGCGGGGAGTCACTAAGATCCTGCGCCCGATATCCTGCATGTGTCGCTTCCCCGCTCAGGTCCCTGGAGTTCACCTTCTTCTTCCTGGTACATGTAAGTGCATTGTCCATGTATAATGCGCTGTGCGGGGAGTCACTAAGATCCTACACCCGATATCCTGCATGTGTCGCTTCCCCGCTCAGGTCCCTGGAGTTCTCCTTCTTCTTCCTGGTGCATGTAAGTGCATTGTCCGTGTATAATGCGCTGTGCGGGGAGTCACTAAGATCCTGCGCCCGATATCCTGCATGTGTCGCTTCCCCACTCAGGTCCCTGGAGTTCACCTTCTTCTTCCTGGTGCATGTAAGTGCATTGTCCGTGTATAATGCGCTGTGCGTGGAGTCACTAAGATCCTGCGCCCGATATCCTGCATGTGTCACTTCCCTGCTCAGGTCCCCGGAGTTCACCTTCTTCTTCCTGGTGCATGTAAGTGCATTGTCCGTGTATAATGCGCTGTGCGGGGAGTCACTAAGATCCTGCACCCGATATCCTGCATGTGTCACTTCCCTGCTCAGGTCCCCGGAGTTCACCTTCTTCTTCCTGGTGCATGTAAGTGCATTGTCCGTGTATAATGCGTTGTGCGGGGAGTCACTAAGATCGTGCGCCTGATATCCTGCATGTGCCGCTTCCCCGCTCAGGTCCCTGGAGTTCACCTTCTTCTTCCTGGTGCATGTAAGTGCATTGCCCGTGTATAATGCGCTGTGCGGGTAGTCACTAAGATCCTGCCCCGATATCCTGCATGTGTCACTTCCCCGCTCAGGTCCCCGGAGTTCACCTTCTTCTTCCTGGTGCATGTAAGTGCATTGTCCATGTATAATGTGCTGTGCGGGGAGTCACTAAGATCCTGCGCCCGATATCCTGCATGTGTCACTTCCCCGCTCAGGTCCCCGGAGTTCACCTTCTTCTTCCTGGTGCATGTAAGTGCATTGTCCGTGTAAAATGCGCTGTGCGGGGAGTCTTGGAGATCGTGAGTCCGATATCCTGCATGTGTCGCTTCCCCACTCAGGTCCCCGGAGTTCACCTTCTTTTTCCCAGTGCATGTAAGTGCATTGTCCGTGTATAATGCACTGTGCGGGGAGTCACTAAGATCGTGCACCCGATATCCTGCATGTGTCGCTTCCCCACTCAGGTCCCCGGAGTTCACCTTCTTTTTCCCATTGCATGTAAGTGCATTGTCCGTGTATAATGCGCTGTGCGGGGAGTCACTAAGATCGTGCACCCGATATCCTGCATGTGTCGCTTCCCCACTCAGGTCCCCGGAGTTCACCTTCTTTTTCCCAGTGCATGTAAGTGCATTGTCTGTGTATAATGCGCTGTGCGGGGAGTCTCGGAGATCGTGAGTCCGATATCCTGCATGTGTCGCTTCCCCGCTCAGGTCCCTGGAGTTCACCTTCTTCTTCCTGGTGCATGTAAGTGCATTGTCCGTGTATAATGCGCTGTGCGGGGAGTCACTAAGATCCTGCACCCGATATCCTGCATGTGTCGCTTCCCCGCTCAGGTCCCTGGAGTTCACCTTCTTCTTCCTGGTGCATGTAAGTGCATTGTCCGTGTATAATGCGTTGTGCGGGGAGTCACTAAGATCGTGCGCCTGATATCCTGCATGTGCCGCTTCCCCGCTCAGGTCCCTGGAGTTCACCTTCTTCTTCCTGGTGCATGTAAGTGCATTGCCCGTGTATAATGCGCTGTGCGGGTAGTCACTAAGATCCTGCCCCGATATCCTGCATGTGTCACTTCCCCGCTCAGGTCCCTGGAGTTCACCTTCTTCTTCCTGGTGCATGTAAGTGCATTGTCCGTGTATAATGCGCTGTGCGGGGAGTCACTAAGATCCTGCCCCGATATCCTGCATGTGTCGCTTCCCCGCTCAGGTCCCCGGAGTTCACCTTCATCTTCCTGGTGCATGTAAGTGCATTGTCCGTGTATAATGCGCTGTGCGGGGAGTCACTAAGATCCTGCACCCGATATCCTGCATGTGTCGCTTCCCCGCTCAGGTCCCCGGAGTTCACCTTCATCTTCCTGCTGCATGTAAGTGCATTGTCCGTGTATAATGCGCTGTGCGGGGAGTCACTAAGATCCTGCCCCGATATCCTGCATGTGTGGCTTCCCCGCTCAGGTCCCCGGAGTTCACCTTCTTCTTCCTGGTGCATGTAAGTGCATTGTCCGTGTATAATGCGCTGTGCGGGGAGTCACTAAGATCCTGCGCCCGATATCCTGCATGTGTCACTTCCCCGCTCAGGTCCCCGGAGTTCACCTTCTTCTTCCTGGTGCATGTAAGTGCATTGTCCGTGTATAATGTGCTGTGCGGGGAGTCACTAAGATCCTGCGCCCGATATCCTGCATGTGTCACTTCCCCGCTCAGGTCCCCGGAGTTCACCTTCTTCTTCCTAGTGCATGTAAGTGCATTGTCCGTGTATAATGCGCTGTGCGGGGAGTCTTGGAGATCGTGAGTCCGATATCCTGCATGTGTCGCTTCCCCACTCAGGTCCCCGGAGTTCACCTTCTTTTTCCCAGTGCATGTAAGTGCATTGTCCGTGTATAATGCGCTGTGCGGGGAGTCACTAAGATCGTGCACCCGATATCCTGCATGTGTCGCTTCCCCACTCAGGTCCCCGGAGTTCACCTTCTTTTTCCCATTGCATGTAAGTGCATTGTCCGTGTATAATGCGCTGTGCGGGGAGTCACTAAGATCGTGCACCCGATATCCTGCATGTGTCGCTTCCCCACTCAGGTCCTCGGAGTTCACCTTCTTCTTCCTGGTGCATGTAAGTGCATTGTCTGTGTATAATGCGCTGTGCGGGGAGTCTCGGAGATCCTGCGCCCGATATCCTGCATGTGTCGCTTCCCCGCTCAGGTCCCTGGAGTTCACCTTCTTCTTCCTGGTGCATGTAAGTGCATTGTCCGTGTATAATGCGCTGTGCGGGGAGTCACTAAGATCCTGCACCCGATATCCTGCATGTGTCGCTTCCCCGCTCAGGTCCCCGGAGTTCACCTTCTTCTTCCCGGTGCATGTAAGTGCATTGTCCGTGTATAATGCACTGTGCGGGGAGTCACTAAGATCCTGCGCCTGATATCCTGCATGTGTCACTTCCCCGCTCAGGTCCCCGGAGTTCACCTTCTTCTTCCTGGTGCATGTAAGTGCATTGTCCGTGTATAATGTGCTGTGCGGGGAGTCACTAAGATCCTGCACCCGATATCCTGCATGTGTCACTTCCCCGCTCAGGTCCCCGGAGTTCACCTTCTTCTTCCTGGTGCATGTAAGTGCATTGTCCGTGTATAATGCGCTGTGCGGGGAGTCACTAAGATCCTGCACCCGATATCCTGCATGTGTCACTTCTCCGCTCAGGTCCCCAGAGTTCACCTTCTTCCTGGTGCATGTAAGTGCATTGTCCGTGTATAATGCGCCATGCAGGGAGTCACTAAGATCCTGCACCCGATATCCTGCATGTGTCGCTTCCCCGCTCAGGTCCCCGGAGTTCACCTTCTTCTTCCTGGTGCATGTAAGTGCATTGTCCGTGTATAATGCGCTGTGCGGGGAGTCACTAAGATCCTGCGCCCGATATCCTGCATGTGTCGCTTCCCCGCTCAGGTCCCTGGAGTTTTCCTTCTTCTTCCTGGTGCATGTAAGTGCATTGTCCGTGTATAATGCGCTGTGCGGGGAGTCACTAAGATCCTGCGCCCGATATCCTGCATGTGTCGCTTCCCCGCTCAGGTCCCCGGAGTTCACCTTCTTTTTCCTGGTGCATGTAAGTGCATTGTCCGTGTATAATGCGCTGTGCGGGGAGTCACTAAGATCCTGCGCCCGATATCCTGCATGTGTCACTTCCCCGCTCAGGTCCCTGGAGTTCACCTTCTTCTTCCTGGTGCATGTAAGTGCATTGTCCGTGTATAATGCGCTGTGCGGGGAGTCACTAAGATCCTGCACCCGATATCCTGCATGTGTCACTTCCCCGCTCAGGTCCCCGGAGTTCACCTTCTTCTTCCTGGTGCATGTAAGTGCATTGTCCGTGTATAATGCGCTGTGCGGGGAGTCACTAAGATCCTGCACCCGATATCCTGCATGTGTCACTTCCCCGCTCAGGTCCCCGGAGTTCACCTTCTTCTTCCTGGTGCATGTAAGTGCATTGTCCGTGTATAATGCGCTGTGCGGGGAGTCACTAAGATCCTGCACCCGATATCCTGCATGTGTCACTTCCCCGCTCAGGTCCCCGGAGTTCACCTTCTTCTTCCTGGTGCATGTAAGTGCATTGTCCGTCTATAATGTGCTGTGCGGGGAGTCACTAAGATCCTGCGCCCGATATCCTGCATGTGTCGCTTCCCCGCTCAGGTCCCTGGAGTTTTCCTTCTTCTTCCTGGTGCATGTAAGTGCATTGTCCGTGTATAATGCGCTGTGCGGGGAGTCACTAAGATCCTGCGCCCGATATCCTGCATGTGTCGCTTCCCCGCTCAGGTCCCCGGAGTTTTCCTTCTTCCTCCTGGTGCATGTAAGTGCATTGTCCGTGTATAATGCGCTGTGCGGGGAGTCACTAAGATCGTAATTCCGATATCCTGCATGTGTCACTTCCCCGCTCAGGTCCCTGGAGTTCACCTTCTTCTTCCTGGTGCATGTAAGTGCATTGTCCATGTATAATGCGCTGTGCGGGGAGTCACTAAGATCCTGCGCCCGATATCCTGCATGTGTCGCTTCCCCGCTCAGGTCCCAGGAGTTCACCTTCTTCTTCCTGGTGCATGTAAGTGCATTGTCCGTGTATAATGCGCTGTGAGGGGAGTCACTAAGATCCTGCGCCCGATATCCTGCATGTGTTGCTTCCCCGCTCAGGTCCCCGGAGTTCACCTTCTTCCTTCTGGTGCATGTAAGTGCATTGTCCGTGTATAATGCGCTGTGCGGGGAGTCACTAAGATCCTGCGCCCGATATCCTGCATGTGTCACTTCCCCGCTCAGGTCCCTGGAGTTCACCTTCTTCTTCCTGGTGCATGTAAGTGCATTGTCCGTGTATAATGCGCTGTGCGGGGAGTCACTAAGATCCTGCGCCCGATATCCTGCATGTGTTGCTTCCCCGCTCAGGTCCCCGGAGTTCACCTTCTTCTTCCTGGTGCATGTAAGTGCATTGTCCGTGTATAATGCGCTGTGCGGGGAGTCACTAAGATCCTGCGCCCGATATCCTGCATGTGTCACTTCCCCGCTCAGGTCCCTGGAGTTCACCTTCTTCTTCCTGGTGCATGTAAGTGCATTGTCCGTGTATAATGCGCTGTGCGGGGAGTCACTAAGATCCTGCGCCCGATATCCTGCATGTGTCACTTCCCCGCTCAGGTCCCTGGAGTTCACCTTCTTCTTCCTGGTGCATGTAAGTGCATTGTCCGTGTATAATGCGCTGTGCAGGGAGTCACTAAGATCCTGCCCCCGATATCCTGCATGTGTCACTTCCCCGCTCAGGTCCCTGGAGTTCACCTTCTTCTTCCTGGTGCATGTACGTGCATTGTCCGTGTATAATGCGCTGTGCGGGAAGTCACTAAGATCATGCGTCCGATATCCTGCATGTGTCGCTTCCCCGCTCAGGTCCCCGGAGTTCACCTTCTTCTTCCTGGTGCATGTAAGTGCATTGTCTGTGTATAATGCGCTGTGCGGGGAGTCACTAAGATCCTGCGCCCGATATCCTGCATGTGTCACTTCCCCGCTCAGGTCCCCGGAGTTCACCTTCTTCTTCCTGGTGCATGTAAGTGCATTGTCTGTGTATAATGCGCTGTGCGGGGAGTCACTAAGATCCTGCCCCCGATATCCTGCATGTGTCACTTCCCCGCTCAGGTCCCCGGGGTTCACCTTCTTCTTCTTGGTGCATGTAAGTGCATTGTCCGTGTATAATGTGCTGTGCGGGGAGTCACTAAGATCCTGCACCCGATATCCTGCATGTGTCGCTTCCCCGCTCAGGTCCCTGGAGTTCACCTTCTTCTTCCTGGTGCATGTAAGTGCATTGTCCGTGTATAATGTGCTGTGCGAGGAGTCACTAAGATCCTGCGCCCGATATCCTGCATGTGTCGCTTCCCCGCTCAGGTCCCCGGAGTTCACCTTCTTCTTCCTGGTGCATGTAAGTGCATTGTCCGTGCAAATTTAAAGTATCGAATCATACCTCGGGGGCTGGAGTTTATGAACACACAGCACAATGTATTATATTATTCCTCAGAAACAGGATTGTATATTAAGGCAATTATGGAAGGTATCAAATTAGTGCCCAGGGCTGAAAATTATGTTCGTACAAAATATTAAATTATTTCTAGGAGGCTGGACTTCATGCTAAGCCAATGCAAGGTATCAAATTACTCCTCGGGGGCTGGACTTTATTTTCAGCCAATGTAAGGTATTGATTAACTCTTTGGGGGATGGACTTTATGTTTAGCCTATGCAAGGTATCAAATTACTCCTCGTGGGCTGGACTTTAAGTTCCAGCTTATGATATTCCCCGCTCATGAGCTAAACTCTGAAGGAATAACAAGAAATCATGTGGCTGCATTTATGAATTCATAACCTCCTGGAGAGACCTAAAACTAGGAAGAGATTAAAGAAATACAGAAAAGAGACAGAGACATTTATAGGCACCATCAGAGTGGGAAGAGACTGCGCTGCATGTATTTGGGGCGGGGACCCTATACGCCTGGAGTTGTATACTATGACTTGTCACCTCCACCCCTTGGGCTCCTGTGGATCTCTCCGCGCCTGATTCCTGTAAGATGGGAGTCCTGGAGAGGTCGTCCTCCTTATTAGGAGCTTGATATTAATTAGTCGGGTTTCAATGTTAATTGTATCAGGACTGCGGGGACCTCTAACAGGAGAGATGAATGAACTGCAGAGCAAATCAATTCCTTCCATCTCCGTGATTGATTCCACCGGTTAGGATCATTTCTTAAGTGAATTTGGTTAATGGCAATTACCATCAACTGATTTAGTAGAGATTCAGTCAAATTCTGGGTCTGAGGAATGGTAAATCTGCAGATCACAGGAGTGGAGGCACGTGGAGCGCGTAGGGACGGTCCATGCAGGTGGCTTAAGGGGGACTGATGGGGAAATAGCAAAATAATTTGGTACCTCTTATGATAATTGGGGTCCAAACTCTGGAGCCCATGGAGACACAATTCTGGAGTATCACACAGGGGCAGATTTACTTACCCGGTCCATTCGCGATCCAGCGGCGCGTTCTCTGCGGTGGATTCGGGTCTTCCGGCGATTCACTAAGGCAGTTCCTCTGACGTCCACCAGATGTCGCTGCTGCGCTGAAGTTCCCCGAGGCCCGCCGGAATGCACTCAAGTTCACCGGCCTATTCCTGGTGAAGGTAAGTGCAAGTTCCGCAACACTTTTTTAAAAAAAATGCAGTGGTTTTTCCGAATCCGTCGGGTTTTCGTTCGGCCACGCCCCCCGACTTCCGTTGCGTGCATGCCGGCGCCGATGCGCCAAAATCCGATCACGTGTGCCAAAATCCAGAGGTCGGCCATCAATTCTATAGTGATGCAGTATAAGTCATATAGAAGTCTAGGCAGATTATTGAGGAACTCCAGTGGACTCCTAAGCATCACATCAGCCATTCCTGGAGATGTCATCAGAAGCAGGGCACAGTTTTAGCCTTGTAGACCTCAAGGTAGACAATTGAGGACTTTTGGAGGTCTCCTTAGGGCCATAATAACCCTTTCTTGGATTTGAACACCAAATCAACCTTTCTTGGACACACTATAAATAGTCATTAGCCTTAGACCTGTAAAAGTCAAGGTAGATCAGTGAGCACCTTGAATTGTCTCTTGAAAGTCAAACATTCTCTGTTGGAGACCCTACCTAAAGGAGCTCATAGTCCGAGCTCTCTAGAAATCAGTGTAGATCTTTGTAGATCTTTGTAGATCTTTGTAGATCTTGGTTAGAGATAGAACTGATCTCCACCCAAAGTCTCTTAAAAGGGACGGATCAACATTTGTAGGGGGAACTACAAGAAGCAGGACACAATCCTTCCCTTGTAGAAGTCAATGCAGATCTTCGAGGACCTAGGATGGTCACTTGAAGGATATATCTACCATTGTTGGAGACACTGCTAGAAGGAGGACATAGTCCTAGCTATTGGAAGTGAACTATGATAAGAGAAAACCTAGGATTTTCTCCAGACAGCCAGTCCCACATTGGTCCCTACCAGTCCTAGCTCAGTATTTGAACACCATGGGGGTCATTTACTAAGGGCCCGATTCGCATTTTCCTGACGTGTTACCTGAATATTTCCGATTTGCGCCGATTCTCCCTGAATTGCCCTGGAATTTTTGCGCACGCGATCGGAAATCGGGGGCGTGGCCAAACGAAAACCCGACGGATTCGGAAAAACCGCCGCATTTAAAACAAAAAATCTGTCGCGGAGCTTGCACTTACCTTCACTCAGCCCGAGCTGGTGAACTCCAGCGCGTTCCGATGTTTTTCAGTGCAGCAGCGCCACCTGGTGGACGGCGGAGGAACTACCTTAATAAATCCCGGCCGGACCCGAATCCAGCGCAGAGAAGGCGCCGCTGCATCGCGAATGGACCGGGTAAGTAAATCTGCCCCCATGAGTGGCCTCCTAAAGGGCCACCTCAACCTTTGTTCGAGATGCTTCCAGAAGCAGGACACAGTCCTAATCCTCCAAAGACCTACAATAATTAAAGATCTCTATTGACATGTCAAGGTCCAGGACTGGGTACTGGTTCTGGTAACATCTTAAACAATGATTGATGTGGCCCTAAGAAGACATCTAAGGTCCTCAGCGATCTCCCTTGACTTCTTCAGCACTGGGAATGTGTCCTACTTTTGGTTACTTTTTCAACACAGGCTGACGAGACCAACTAAGGTCCTCAAAGCTTTAGACAGTCCTACCCTGTAGAGATCATGTGGATCTTTGAGGACTTGGATGGTCTTTTGAGGACCTCCAGTGAAGACTGCAGTCACATTGTGCGCCGGGAGTGGTGGGACCAGACCACTTCCATCACATTCCTCCGTCTTCTGGATGAAGGAATCTTCTTGATGTTTGATTTGGTTGTGATTTGACGCGCGGTTGTAACCATTATCTACGTTGCGCCTGTGGGCTCCGGGGCACAACCTCTGCTACCTGGTTGGTTAGCGGAAATAAATCAGTCATTAGGAGCGGTTCTCTGTAGACTTCTTAGCCGGAGTTGATATATCATGGTGTTTCACGGTGGTCCCACAGCTGTCAGAGGGGGCCGGCAAATATGACAACGGGCTGGTCATTGATGGATGAGGCACAAGGAGAGAAGGTTCTTGTGAGCGCGAGGCCTGAGGGGAGCTGGTGGAGAGGAGGAGGGGGAGGAAGTGCTCGCCGCTGCTTCTCCAAAGTGCACATACTTAAAAACCACAAGGAATGAATAAATAATCCAATCAAATGCGCTGCCGGGAACACTTCATCCCGCGGCACAGCTGTGTTTACAGAAACTCAAAGGGGAGCGTTTAGCGGGCGAGCTGCGGTTACTGAGGTTCGCCCTTTGGACACCACGTTCCCTGCTCGCCCCTTTATTTATGACCCGTTTATGTCTTGTGGCTTCCTTTACACGTCGCTCTGAGCTCAGGAGATCGACTCAACCACAGAAATGTATCCAACAACCTCAGCCGGGAGGAAAACCTGTTCTGCCACCTCCACGTGTTCCTCCGCTCCCATCCCAAATCCTGGAATCCCTATAAAAGAGGCGTGGCTAAGATTCCTCCGCTCCCATCCCAAATCCTGGAATCCCTATCAAAGAGGCGTGGCTAAGATTCCTCCGCTCCCATCCCAAATCCTGGAATCCCTATCAAAGAGGCGTGGCTAAGATTCCTCCACTCCCATCCCAAATCCTGGAATCCCTATCAAAGAGGCGTGGCTAAGATTCCTCCACTCCCATCCCAAATCCTGGAATCCCTATCAAAGAGGCGGGGCTAAGATTACTCCACTCCCATCCCAAATCCTGGAATCCCTATAAAAGAGGCGTGGCTAAGATTACTCCACTCCCATCCCAAATCCTGGAATCCCTATAAAAGAGGCGTGGCTAAGATTACTCCACTCCCATCCCAAATCCTGGAATCCCTATAAAAAAGGCGTGGCTAAGATTACTCCACTCCCATCCCAAATCCTGGAATCCCTATAAAAAAGGCGTGGCTAAGATTCCTCCACTCCCATCCCAAATCCTGGAATCCCTATAAAAGAGGCGTGGCTAAGATTCCTCCACTCGCATCCCAAATCCTGGAATCCCTATAAAAGAGGCATGGCTAAGATTCCTCCACTCGCATCCCAAATCCTGGAATCCCTATAAAAGAGGCATGGCTAAGATGACTCCACTCCCATCCCAAATCCTGGAATCCCTATAAAAAAGGCGTGGCTAAGATTCCTCCACTCGCATCCCAAATCCTGGAATCCCTATAAAAGAGGCGTGGCTAAGATGACTCCACTCCCATCCCAAATCCTGGAATCCCTATAAAAGAGGCATGGCTAAGATGACTCCACTCCCATCCCAAATCCTGGAATCCCTATAAAAAAGGCGTGGCTAAGATTCCTCCACTCGCATCCCAAATCCTGGAATCCCTAAAAAGAGGCGTGGCTAAGATGACTCCACTCCCATCCCAAATCCCTATAAAAGAGGCGTGGCTAAGATGACTCCACTCCCATCCCAAATCCTGGAATCCCTATATAAGAGGCGTGGCTAAGATTCCTCCACTCTTATCCCAAATCCTGGAATCCCTATAAAAAGAGGCGTGGCTAAGATGTCACAGAATCTGCTACAATGTAACCAGTACCGGAAGCCTTGACAACTGTCTCTTTCAGTTTGTCGGATCCCGTGTTGTCAGCCATGAGCTTAGCCTCTGGTTTAACCTTTTCCTTCCCAGGGGGTTCAGGAAATTTTTACATGGTTACTGGTCAGAGTCATCTTTACAATTTTGGCATATACAAAACAAAATGACAGCAGAAAGAATTCTCCTGAACCCATAAAACTGTATAATTACTGAAAGCAGATACTTGTCCCGTATTCAAATTAAATCAAGGAGTTTATCGACGCCAAGCGATTGCGCCTTCATGCAATTTTGATTCAAAGTATACATTTTTTATAACAAATGCAAAAATTGGGCCCTTTCACACCTCCTAAAGGTAATGAATGAACACAAGTAGAGTTCGTATAAACCCCACAGGCCTATGTTCATAAGTATAAATCACTGTAAAGCCCCTACATCAAAAATAGACAAAAATCTGCTTTTCAGATAGAAATGGTAAAAAAAAACCTGCAAAAACACATCAAAAGTTATAAATCCCTGCACTACCCTCGTGCAACTTTGTAACAAATAAAATTTTTATAAACAAAAAAAAAATGCCTGAAAACTTTTTCTGCATGAAATTCATATAAAGAAATGTAATAAGAAGAAGTCGATGTGAACAGATTTACATAAACGACAATAATCACCAGCAACAAGAATTTGCTCTCCCAAAAATGCTAAAACAAAAGCCATGCAGTATTTGGTTCCACTTATTTGTTAAAATATATATATTTTTTTGGAAAGCACAAACTCCTGTGTGTAAATATAGAACTTTATAATCAGTGAAACAAGCGCCTTCATGCAACTTTCCACAAAACGGTGATAAAAGGGAAAAATAACAAAAATTCAAACTTTCCACAAAAATATGTACAAATCCGGATACTAATAGAAGATGTGAGGAGCTCATACCTCTCCCTCGTGTGTATATTCACCATAATATGCAGCAAAGGGAACGTTAAATCCGCAGGGGGGGGGGGGCAGCGCCAAATTTTTTTTACAGCATCACATAGATATATTATTGTGTTCTCCCTTACACAACTGTAACCAAATAAAAACTATATATACATAACCCGACAAAGGTGACTGTGTAATATGTGTAATACGTGCGCCATTGTATCAGCAGCGCAATAACGGAACCTTCCGTGATTCATCAGAATTGGAGAAAGAACATAATGGGGCAGATTTACTTACCCGGTCCATTCGCGATCCAGCGGCGCGTTCTCTGCGGTGGATTCGGGTCCGGCCGGGATTTATTAAGGCAGTTCCTCCGCCGTCCACCAGATGTCGCTGCTGCGCTGAAGAGCATCGGAACGCACTGGAATACACCGAGCCGGGCTGAGTGAAGGTAAGCGCGTGCGAGCGACACTTTTTAAAAAAAAATGCAGCGGTTTTTGTTCGGCCACGCCCCCCGATTTCCGTCGTGTGCATGCCAGCGCCGATGGGCCACAATCCGATCGGGTGCGGCAAAATCCCGGTAGAAATCGGCGCAAATCGGAAATATTCGGGTAACACTTTGGGAAAACGCCAATTGGGCCCTTAGTAAATGACCCCCAATGTAGCTACAAACAATGGAGGATGGGGGTCAAATAAAAACTTTATTCAGGAATGTTGTGTGTTTTATGTGTTGCCTATAACTCTGTAAAAGTTCTGGACTATTGTGCTCACATGTAACAAGATTACGAGATGAAATGTTTATCTTCTGCTCCATTACTGGAAATAAAAGATCAGTCAATATCAGAGAGCGTGCCCAGGGGAGGAAAGGGTTAATCACAGGAAAATAAGTTCAAGACAAAAGTGGCAGCTGGGGGGGGGGGGGGGATTGATCTGTATACAGGCAGTCCCCAGGTTATATACAAGATAGGGTCTGAAGGTTTGTTCTTAAGTTGAATTTGTATGTAAGTCAAAACTGTATTTTTTAAAATTGTAGATCCAGACAAAAATTGAGTTTCAAAATTTTTTACAGTAATTTGACCAAGGATTATCCAAAAAGCTTCATTACAGACACAGTACAGCTGATCAGTGCAGCCAGGACTATAGTCACATCCAGAGAGGTCACCAGAGGTCACAGGGGGCAGAGGTGTCCGAGGGGGTTGTCTGTAAGTCGGGTGTCCTTTAGTAGGGGGCCGCCTGTATTAAGATTGCACCTTTGGAAATCATCTAATCCCTCTCCTCTATAATCTATTCCTAATGCAGCTGCCAGGCTCGTCTTATAGACCAAACGCTACACGGGCGCCGCCAGTCTGCGCCAATCAATCCGATCGCGCGCCAAAATCCCGGGGCAATTCAGGGGAAATCTTCGCAAAACGGAAATATTCGGGTAACACACTGGGAAAACGCGAATCGGGCCCTTAGTAAATGACCCCCATTGTCTTCTATTGCTGCTTTTTGTGAGAGAGCTGTCCCTGGTGCTGAAATCCTGAATACACAGGTGAGTGATGTGTGTACATGAGGAGCAACATTACAGGGCAGATTTACTTACCGGGTCCTGTCACGATCCAGCGGTGCGTTCTCTGTCGAGGTTTCGGGTCTTCGGGCGATCCACTAAGGTAGTGCGCCCGATGTCCACCAGGTGTCGCTGCTGCGCTGAAGTCCGCTGGAGTTCACCGGAGTTCACTATCCTATTCCTGGTGCAGGTAAGCGCGTGTCAAGCAACACAATGGGGGTCATTTACTAAGGGACCGATTCGCGTTTTCCCGACGTGTTACCCGAAAATTTCCAATTTGCGCCGATTTTCCCTGTACTGCCCTGGGATTTTGGCGTACGCAATCGGATTGTGCCGGCGCTGGCATGCACGCAACGTAAATCAGGGGGCGTGGCCGTATGAAAACCCGACGGATTCGGAAAAACCGACGCATTTAAAAAAAAAAATTGTCGCGGGACTCGCGCTTACCTTCACCAGGTATAGGCTCATGCATTCCGGCGGACCTCGGCGAACTTCAGCGCAGCAGCGCCACCTGGTGGACGGCGGGGGAACTGCCGTAGTGAATCGTCGGAAGACGCGAATCCACTGCACAAAACGCGCCACTGGATCGCGAATGGACCGAGTAAGTAAATCTGCCCCATTTTAAAAAAAAAATCCAAGTTTTTTCCGAATCCGTCGGGTTTTCCAACGGCCACGCTCCCCGATTTCCGTCGCATGCATGCTGGCGGCGATGCGCCACAATCCCATTGAGTGAACCAAAATCCCGGGGGAATTCAGGGGAAAACGGCGCAAATCGGAAAAATACGGGAAACCTGACAAAAATGCGTGAATCGGACCCTTAGTAAATGTTAAATGTTCCTGTTATCTGCAGCAGCCTCTACCTGAGCCTGTATCTCACCTCCATCACCCAGAAGCTTCATCAGGATCATATAGGACACTATAGAGAAGCACTGACTGGTGATGATGGGAATGAAGCACTTGGGGTGAGATAGAAGCTTCCTGTTATCTGCAGCAGCCTCTACCTGAGCCTGTATCTCACCTCCATCACCCAGAAGCTTCATCAGGATCATATAGGACATTATAGAGGAGCACTGACTGGTGGTGATGGGAATGAAGCACTTAGGGTGAGATAGAAGCTTCCTGTTATCTGCAGCAGCCTCTACCTGAGCCTGTATCTCACCTCCATCACCCAGAAGCTTCATCAGGATCATATAGGACATTATAGAGGAGCACTGACTGGTGGTGATGGGAATGAAGCACTTGGGGTGAGATAGAAGCTTCCTATTATCTGCAGCAGCCTCTGTTTGTGCCTGTATCACTCCTCTATCATTTAAAAGCATGTATAGTGTGATATATAGGACATTGCTAAAGCATTTGGGGTGAGATAGAAGCTTCGTATTACCCCCTCCCTTATAATATCTCAGTAGGCAGGAGACATTTTTCCCTGGAAATCCAATATATTGTAGGATTTGTTGCATGTTCTGCAAGTGACCCTGATAGATTTGTAACTTTCCAAAGATCTGAGTTATCTGATAATCCAGAAATGATAAGTCAGAGTCTAGATGAAAGGGCCACGGGGGCTGCGGGCTGAGCGCTCGTGTGCTGCTTCCTGATAATCTGCCGTCGGATTACTCTCATTCCGTGCTGGATTATCAGAATTTCCAAGTCACATTGCAGATTGGAGGATTATTACATGTCGGTCTCTGGAGACGGCGGCTGCTGGATGGATGTGGGACATGGAGATGGTCTGGGTGCGCGGACGCTCCCCGGACGCCTCCACAGGCGACACCTTGTGTTTACACTGGAAGCGCAGAAACCCTGGAGCGTAGAAATCCATTCCCTGCCGCAGCAGATCTCTGCGGGGCCCCAGAAGTGATTTATTTACATCCCATCTCCCCACGTGTTCCGGCGCACCGTCTGCTTCCATTAACATGAAGGCGACACCATGAAACGCGGTTTATCTAGCGCCAGTCTGGGAAGAGGCATTACAAATGGATAGGCCGGCGTTGGCGGCGGCGTCCTGGGAGCGAGCGTCCGTAATCCTCCGCCGCCTGCAGAATGGGAAAATAAATTGCGCTTTAACATACGGCGGCATTGATATTCAAATAGATTATAATAGCGCAAATGGAGAGCGCGGCGCAGCCGGCCGACTGCGAGCCGGTGACGAATGGATTCATAGCGATGGCGTAATCCTCAGCGCAGGGTGATGGGAGGATCCGATGGGAATATAGAAGAGACAAAAACATGGCCCAAAGCTGCATAGACATGGGAGGATCAGCAGCTGATGGGAGTTGTAGTCCTCATGGGAGACGTCTGTTCCTCTGGATTCTCCAGTTTTATGTGCATAGGGTTTAAGGGGTTTTTGAAATCCATAGAACGGATCCTCAATATCGGATTATAGAGGGTCTGATAGGCAGGACCACCCCGGGTCAGCTGCACTCAGCAGAATGGAACAGGAAGCAGAGAGCGCCGGTCTCTGTGTAGTGGTCAGACCTGGGTACTGCAGATCAGCTCCAGTGCATTTGAATGAGAACTAAGATGCATTCACTTGGTTTGGCCACGACACAGGGAATGGCCCTGTCTCCTTCCCCTTCAATTTTATTTTAATTCCAGACCATTTCTACAATCTCTGCTTGCTGTCAGTGAAGGGGAACTTGCTTAGTTGTAATTTGAGGCTAATGTTGTGTCCTGGGATAACACCTTATACAATGTGGCGGGTGATACAATTGGACTTCCCCGTTTCCAGACTGTTCAGCTCATAGACGATTGGCTACAGTGGATACAATTGTAACAAATTCTTAAAGGGCTTGTCCTCTGAGGATAAGGGCTGACAGTTATAAGACCACCCCTTGAGGTGTAGAGGTATTAGGTTTGTTGAGGTTTTCAGGTTTCCATTCAGTGACTTCTAGCTGAGATTTGAGAAAAGTAAGGAAAAGAAATACACACAAGGCTTTGTTCAGAACCAGCGCCAGGCTCTTGTATTGGTATTTGGCACAAAGAGGCCCAGATTTACTAAGACCAGTTCATAGCGTACTGTGTGCAGTTACCTGTGTATAGTGCAGGGGGCGCCAGATTCAGGATTTCTGGCGCACGTTATTCATGAATCTGGCGCTTCCTGCACTGCTCCAACAGAGGGCACCACTTTTCTTGGTGCACCTTTACCATGGGGTTCGCACCCCGACTGAGCCCCGGACGCCCCTTTATGTGCAGAGATTTGTGTCTCATGAAGAATAGTGCAGCTGCGCCACGAAAGGGCCACGTGTGTCACAAATGTGCCTCGGGTATGGGCAAAGTCGGACAGAAAACTTGCGCACGCCCCTTAGTAAATATGGGTCAGAGTGTTCTAAAAGTATCATCCTCACACTGCTGTGCTCTGTGCTGTTTGATGGTCAGGACCTGGCGCCTGCAGGGACAGGCGGTTATTGCAGGAGAGTTATGAGGTTTGCACTGGTTGTGCCTCATTTCACCCCTGTCTGACCTCAATGACCGCACTTGACCCTCAAACATCCCTTTAATATAATAAACCCATTTGTTTCTTTCATTCTAGTTATGAATAAGGAAGATCTATAGGTCCAGACCCCTCGCCCCCGGGACCCTCCACTGCACATGATATTCACTGTGACCGGAAACCCTAAGAATCTGACAATCAATATTTACCAAAATTGTCTAAATATTTTGTTATGAGACGTCTGAGGCTTCTGTGCGGCAGGAAGAGATTATTCATTATATATGATATCAATTACCTCCGAGTCTCCGCACAGACACCAGACACAATAAGATGTAATTAAAAATACTACGAGACAAAGACGTCTATAAACCACCCCGCCCCCGCGCCCCCAGGGGCGCAGCGCCATCCGCTAATCCATATACACAGCAGCCACAGCTCCAAACACCAGAATTACATCTACAAGACATTATTATCCCGAGTCACAGGACCCCCCCTCCTCCTGTATCTCCTCCTTATAGAGTGTAAGCTCCTGTGGTCAGGACTCCCCCTCCTCCTGTATCTCCTCCTTATAGAGTGTAAGCTCCTGTGGTCAGGACTCCTCCCCCTCCTCCTGTATCTCCTCCTTATAGAGTGTAAGCTCCTGTGGTCAGGACTCCCCCTCCTCCTGTATCTCCTCCTTATAGAGTGTAAGCTCCTGTGGTCAGGACTCCTCCCCCTCCTCCTGTATCTCCTCCTTATAGAGTGTAAGCTCCTGTGGTCAGGACTCCTCCCCCTCCTCCTGTATCTCCTCCTTATAGAGTGTAAGCTCCTGTGGTCAGGACTCCTCCCCCTCCTCCTGTATCTCCTCCTTATAGAGTGTAAGCTCCTGTGGTCATGACTCCTCCCCCTCCTCTTGTATCTCCTCCTTATAGAGTGTAAGCTCCTGTGGTCAGGACTCCTCCCCCTCCTCCTGTATCTCCTCCTTATAGAGTGTAAGCTCCTGTGGTCAGGACTCCTCCTCCTCCTCCTGTATCTCCTCCTTATAGAGTGTAAGCTCCTGTGGTCAGGACTCCCCCTCCTCCTATATCTCCTCCTTATAGAGTGTAAGCTCCTGTGGTCAGGACTCCTCCCCCTCCTGTATCTCCTCCTTATAGAGTGTAAGCTCCTGTGGTCAGGACTTCTCCCCTCCTTCTGTATCTCCTCCTTATAGAGTGTAAGCTCCTGTGGTCAGGACTCCTCTCCCTCCTCCTGTATCTCCTCCTTATAGAGTGTAAGCTCTTGTGGTCAGGACTCCTCCTGTATCTCCTCCTCTTAGAGTGTAAGCTCCTGTGGTCAGGACTCCTCTCCCTCCTGTATCTCCTCCTTATAGAGTGTAAGCTCCTGTGGTCAGGACTCCTCCCCCTCCTGTATCTCCTCCTTATAGAGTGTAAGCTCCTGTGGTCAGGACTCCTCTTCCTCCTTCTGTATCTCCTCCTTATAGAGTGTAAGCTCTTGTGGTCAGGACTCCTCCTCTTCCTCCTCCTGTATCTCCTCCTTATAGAGTGTAAGCTCTTGTGGTCAGGACTCCTCCTGTATCTCCTCCTCTTAGAGTGTAAGCTCTTGTGGTCAGGACTCCTCCTCCTCCTGTATCTCCTCCTCTTAGAGTGTAAGCTCCTGTGGTCAGGACTCCTCCTCCTCCTGTATCTCCTCCTCTTAGAGTGTAAGCTCCTGTGGTCAGGACTCCTCTTCCTCCTCCTGTATCTCCTCCTTATAGAGTGTAAGCTCTTGTGGTCAGGACTCCTCCTCCTCTTGTATCTCCTCCTCTTAGAGTGTAAGCTCTTGTGGTCAGGACTCCTCCTCCTCCTCTTAGAGTGTAAGCTCTTGTGGTCAGGACTCCTCCTCCTCCTCTTAGAGTGTAAGTTGTTGTGGTCAGGACTCCTCCTGTATCTCCTCCTCTTAGAGTATAAGCTCTTGTGGTCAGGACTCCTCCTGTATCTCCTCCTCTTAGAGTGTAAGCTCTTGTGGTCAGGACTCCTGCTCCTCCTGTATCTCCTCCTCTTAGAGTGTAAGCTCTTGCGGTCAGGACTCCTCCCCCTCCTCTTGTATCTCCTCCTTATAGAGTGTAAGCTCCTGTGGTCAGGACTCCTCCCCCTCCTCCTGTATCTCCTCCTTATAGAGTGTAAGCTTCTGTGGTCAGGACTCCTCCTGTATCTCCTCCTCTTAGAGTGTAAGCTCTTGTGGTCAGGACTCCTCCTCCTCCTTCTCTTAGAGCGTAAGCTCTTGCGGTCAGGACTCCTCCTCCTCCTGTATCTCCTCCTCTTAGAGTGTAAGCTCTTGTGGTCAGGACTCCTCCCCTTCCTGTATCTCCTCCTCTTAGAGTGTAAGCTCTTGTGGTCAGGACTCCTCCTCTTAGAGTGTAAGCTCTTGCGGTCAGCTCTTGCAGTGCCCTGTAGCTGGCAGTAGATGAAGTTGTGTCTGGCGATAGGCAGAGCTCCTTTTCGGGCAGCACACTCCGGGCGGCATCATTACGGCGCGGCGCTATTATTAAGTCAATGTTTCCTTTTTAAAACCAAAGCAAATAGTTGTTTAGAGAAGTGAAACGCGACTCAATTTCTCACTGTCGCAGAGGGAAAAATCCGTGTGACGGAGGCGCCATGCGGGGTAATAATCACCAATTACAATGTGGATGGCGGCCGGCGACCGTGTATCACAGGACAAGCAGCAGATACAAGAGCGAGAATAACGGAAGGAACATGTGGGGAGGAGGATGAGGACCATGTGAGGAGGAGGAGGACCATGTGAGGAGGATGAGGAGGACCATGTGAGGAGAATGAGGACCACGTGAGGAGGAGGACCATGTGGGGAGGATGAGGACCACGTGAGGAGGAGGATGAGGACCACGTGAGGAGGAGGATGAGGACCACGTGAGGAGGAGGAGGAGGACCACGTGAGGAGGAGGATGAGGACCACGTGAGGAGGAGGATGAGGACCATGTGAGGAGGAGGATGAGGACCATGTGAGGAGGAGGATGAGGACCATGTGAGGAGGATGAGGACCACATGGGGAGGATGAGGACCATGTGAGGAGGAGGATGAGGACCATGTGAGGAGAATGAGGACCACATGGGGAGGATGAGGACCACGTGGGGAGGAGGATGAGGACCATGTGAGGAGGAGGATGAGGACCATGTAAGGAGGAGGATGAGGACCATGTGAGGAGGATGAGGACCACGTGAGGAGGAGGATGAGGACCATGTGAGGAGAATGAGGACCACATGGGGAGGATGAGGACCACATGGGTAGGATGAGGACCACGTGGGGAGGAGGATGAGGACCATGTGAGGAGGAGGATGAGGACCATGTGGGGAGGAGGATGAGGACCATGTGGGGAGGATGAGGACCACGTGAGGAGGAGGATGAGGACCATGTGAGGAGGAGGACCATGTGAGGAGGAGGAGGAGGACCATGTGAGGAGGAGGAGGAGGACCATGTGAGGAGGATGATGAGGACCATGTGGGGAGGAGAATGAGGACCATGTGAGGAGGATGAGGACCATGTAAGGAGGATGAGGACCATGTGGGGAGGAGGATGAGGACCACGTGAAGAAGATGAGGACCATGTGGGGTGGAGGATGAGGACCATGTGGGGAGGAGGATCAGGAACTTTTGGGGAGGAGGATGAGGACCACATGGGGAGGATGAGTACCATGTGAGGAGGAGGATTAGGACCACGTGAGGAGGAGGATGAGGACCATGTGGGGAGGATGAGGACCAAGTCAGAAAGAGGATGAAGACCACGTGGGGAGGAGGATGAGGACCACGTGGGGAGGAGGATGAGGACCATGTGGGGAGGAGGATGAGGACCATGTGAGGAGGAGGAGCATGTGAGGAGGAGGATGAGGACCATGTAAGGAGGATGAGGACCATGTGAGGAGGAGGATGAGGACCCCGTGAGGAGGAGGATGAGGACCCCGTGAGGAGGAGGATGAGGACCCCGTGAAGAGAAGGATGAGGACCATGTGAAGAGAAGGATGAGGACCATGTGGGGAGGAGGATAAGGACCATGTGAGAAGGAGTATGAGGACTATGTCAGGATGAGGACCATGTGGGGAGGAGAATGAGGACGATGTGGGGAGGAGGATGAGAACCATAAGCGGAGAAGAATGAAGATCATGTGAGGAAGAGGATGAGGACAATGTGGGGAGTACAATGATCAGAACCATTTCAGGAGGATGATAAGGAGCATGTAAGTAGGATGAGGACCATGTGGGGTGGAGGATGAGGACCACGTGGGGAGGAGGATGAGGAACATGTGGGGAGGAGGATGAGTACCATGAGGGGAGGAGGATGAGAACCATGTGGGGAGGAGGATGAGGACCATGTGGGGAGGAGGATGAGGACCATGTGGGGAGGAGGATGAGGACCATGTGGGGAGGAGGATGAGGACCATGAGGGGAGGAGGATGAGGAACATGTGGGGAGGAGGATGAGGACCATGTGGGGAGGAGGGTGAGGACCATGTGGGGAGGAGAATGAGGACCATGTGGGGAGGTGGTTGAGGACCATGTGGGGAGGAGAATGAAGATCATGTGAGGAAGAGGATGAGGACCATGTGGGGAGGAGGGTGAGGACCATGTGAGGAGGAGGATGAGGACCATGTAAGGAGCATGATGAGGACCAGGGGAGTAGGATAATCAGAACCATTTCAGAAGGATGATAAGGAGCATGTAAGTAGGATGAGGACCATGTGGGGTGGAGGATGAGGACCATGTTGGGAGGAGGATGAGGACCATGTGGGGAGGGGAATGAAGATTATGTGAGGAAGAGGATGAGGACCATGTAAGCAGGATGAGGACCATGCGAGGAGGAGGATGAGGACAATGTGAGGAGGAGGATGAGAACCGTGTGAGGAGCATGATGAGGACCAGGGGTGTAGGATAATCAGAACTATTTCAGGAGGATGGTAAGGATGAGGACCATGTGAAGAAGAATATCGGGACCATGTGGGCAGGAGGATGAGGACCATGTTGGGAGGAGGGTGAGGACCATGTGAGGAGGAGGATGAGGACCATGTGGGGAGGAGGAGGAGGATGAGGACCATGTTGGGAGGAGGATGAGGAACATGTGGGGAGGAGGATGAGGACCATGTGGGGAGGAGGAGGAGGATGAGGACCATGTGGGGAGGAGGATGAGGACCTTTTAAGGAGGAGGAAGATGAGGACCATGTTGGGGGAGGATGAGTACCATGTAAGGAAGAGGAGGATGAGAACCATGTGAGGAGTATTTGTGAATAAGCTCCTTGTCTGTGTCTCTCCAACAGGTGAGCCTGCACAACTCACTTCAGGGATTATACAGCTATCTAGAGGTAATTATTAGTGGTAGATTCTGCCTGGACAGGCAAGGGGTAAAACTGCTTAATATTGTTATCCAATGATGTTCCAATCTGTAAACTGGAGAGAGAGCACCAACCCCTGGACAGGAAGGGGCAAGACCTCTTGGGATCCAGCTCTCTTATCAGAGACACCTCAGGGCACGTGCTCTAACCCCAGGCCCCCTAGGCCTCAGCTCATCTTCCAGAACACTCACTGAGTGACCAGAGACAGAGTGTCAGTGCACCATTAGCACAGACACACAGAACACCCAGGACAAAGCTGCAGCTTCCACATCTGGACACAACTACCTCCCAGCCTGCACCTACTACAAGGCTGGTGACTCTACTCCTGAAGATCACTTTCCATGACCACTCCAGTAATCCGACATCTGTTCTGAAATCATTTGGCCGTTGCCTGCAGTTGTTCCAATAAAGAACCACGAGTTATTTTGCACAACGATGCCTCCGTGTGCTCTCTGGATATGGCTGTACCATCAAGGGCTTCCCCATTCATTACACATTGAGACTAGGCTATAGGACAGCCCTCCGGTCCCCATACCAAGCACCATGACATCAGCGTGCCTTAGGCCGCAACTGCCAGCCACTGCAGTATTTTGGGCCCCGGCTGCCTCCAGGCTCCAAGAAAAGGCGAGGCCCCGGTGGGGGATGTTGCAAGTGGCGTCATGAGCAGGATATAGACTTCTGTGCCTTATACTGGCACTATAGACTGTCCTTTATTGAAAAGACTGTGCTGCCTAACCCTACTGCCATCCGGGTTTAGGCCCAAGTGATTTATGTGCTATGTTTCTGCATTGCCACATGCTGTCGAGCTCTGCTCCAGCACTCAGGAGGTTAATCCCTGCAAACGGACTTTGTCAGCTCTGCTATACCAGGCGCTGCAGAGCCCAAAGTGTTAACCTCAGCAAGCTTGTGGCGCAGCGAGGAGCTCTATCCTGCAAAAACCTTCACTGGTGGGAAATCCAGGTGACTCACCAAGCTCCCGCCATGCACAAATGCCACCTACTGTGGCGCAGAAGAAAATAGAGCCCGCCACAGCCCCTAGCGGGAAGGACTCTGACTCCCCCCTCTGGCGCGAAGCGGATTCCTGCCACGACCTGATTGCAGCACCAGAACTTCTGTGGACTTTCAGCAGAGAGGTCAGCACCATGTCTGGTCCTAGGCCTCTACCCTCAGCTGAGGCACCAGAGTTCCTGGAAGCATTGGAGACCATCATCGTGGTCTCCGCACAGCCGGTCCGGAGACCATTTGCATTACACCGGTTGCTCAGACCAGCGACGACGGGAGAAAGAGGCCCAGAGGTTCATGGCAGGCTGCTCCGAGGAGGGCGCCTTGGTCCACCGGGCAGGTCCACTGCTTTGCCCGACAGCCGGGCTTCGGCTACGCCACCCAGGACTACACCGAGCAGGAGGTCTTCATTCCCCGCCGGTCCATCAAGAGGCCTGATTGAGTTCTCCCTGCAGGAGGGTCCCTGCGGACCCTGGGCGGCTGGAGTCATCCGCATCCCAGAACCGGAGGAGGAGGACTTTGAGGACAATGTCTGGCCGGAATCCTCTGCTCCTTCCCGGGCTGCGAGTCCCGGGCAGTGACCCACGTGAGTGCTCCATCGACAGTGATTGTCAGCACGGGTCCCATTGCCATCCATTGGCCAGGCCTGGTCCAGGGGAATACCGCGACCGCCTCTCCTGCCACAAGTGCAGCTGGATCTCGGGGGTCCTCCGTGGCAGAGGATGCCCAGCTAATGAGTCCCATCCGGGAGCTCCGTCGAAAGACCCCTCTCAGTCTGTAATACTATTATATATAGAGGGGTCCGGGGTGTAATACTATTATATATAGAGGGGTCCGGGGTGTAATACTATTATATATAGAGGGTCCGGGGTGTAATACTATTATATATAGAGGGGTCCGGGGTGTAATACTATTATATATAGAGGGGTCCGGGGTGTAATACTATTATATATAGAGGGTCCGGGGTGTAATACTATTATATATAGAGGGTCCGGGGTGTAATACTATTATATATAGAGGGTCCGGGGTGTAATACTATTATATATAGAGGGGTCCGGGGTGTAATACTATTATATATAGAGGGGTCTGGGGTGTAATACTATTATATATAGAGGGGTCCGGGATGTAATACTATTATATATAGAGGGGTCCGGGGTGTAATACTATTATATATAGAGGGGTCCGGGGTGTAATACTATTATATATAGAGGGGTCCGGGGTGTAATACTATTATATATAGAGGGGTCCGGGGTGTAATACTATTATATATAGAGGGTCCGGGGTGTAATACTATTATATATAGAGGGTCCGGGGTGTAATACTATTATATATAGAGGGGTCCGGGGTGTAATACTATTATATATAGAGGGGTCCGGGGTGTAATACTATTATATATAGAGGGGTCCGGGGTGTAATACTATTATATATAGAGGGGTCCGGGGTGTAATACTATTATATATAGAGGGGTCCGGGGTGTAATACTATTATATATAGAGGGGGCCGGGGTGTAATACTATTATATATAGAGGGTCCGGGGTGTAATACTATTATATATAGAGGGGTCCGGGGTGTAATACTATTATATATAGAGGGGTCCGGGGTGTAATACTATTATATATAGAGGGTCCGGGGTGTAATACTATTATATATAGAGGGGTCCGGGGTGTAATACTATTATATATAGAGGGTCCGGGGTGTAATACTATTATATAGAGGGGTCCGGGGTGTAATACTATTATATATAGAGGGGTCCGGGGTGTAATACTATTATATATAGAGGGGTCCGGGGTGTAATACTATTATATATAGAGGGTCCGGGGTGTAATACTATTATATATAGAGGGTCCGGGGTGTAATACTATTATATATAGAGGGGTCCGGGATGTAATACTATTATATATAGAGGGGGCCGGGGTGTAATACTATTATATATAGAGGGGTCCGGGTGTAATACTATTATATATAGAGGGGTCCGGGGTGTAATACTATTATATATAGAGGGGTCCGGGTGTAATACTATTATATATAGAGGGTCCGGGGTGTAATACTATTATATATAGAGGGGTCCGGGGTGTAATACTATTATATATAGAGGGTCCGGGGTGTAATACTATTATATATAGAGGGGTCCGGGGTGTAATACTATTATATATAGAGGGGTCCGGGGTGTAATACTATTATATATAGAGGGGTCCGGGGTGTAATACTATTATATATAGAGGGTCCGGGGTGTAATACTATTATATATAGAGGGGTCCGGGGTGTAATACTATTATATATAGAGGGGTCCGGGATGTAATACTATTATATATAGAGGGGTCCGGGGTGTAATACTATTATATATAGAGGGGTCCGGGGTGTAATACTATTATATATAGAGGGTCCGGGGTGTAATACTATTATATATAGAGGGGTCCGGGGTGTAATACTATTATATATAGAGGGTCCGGGGTGTAATACTATTATATATAGAGGGGTCCGGGGTGTAATACTATTATATATAGAGGGGTCCGGGGTGTAATACTATTATATATAGAGGGGTCCGGGGTGTAATACTATTATATATAGAGGGGTCCGGGGTGTAATACTATTATATATAGAGGGTCCGGGATGTAATACTATTATATATAGAGGGTCCGGGGTGTAATACTATTATATATAGAGGGGTCCGGGGTGTAATACTATTATATATAGAGGGGTCCGGGGTGTAATACTATTATATATAGAGGGGTCCGGGGTGTAATACTATTATATATAGAGGGTCCGGGGTGTAATACTATTATATATAGAGGGGCCGGGGTGTAATACTATTATATATAGAGGGTCCGGGGTGTAATACTATTATATATAGAGGGGTCCGGGGTGTAATACTATTATATATAGAGGGTCCGGGGTGTAATACTATTATATATAGAGGGGTCCGGGGTGTAATACTATTATATATAGAGGGGTCCGGGGTGTAATACTATTATATATAGAGGGGGCCGGGGTGTAATACTATTATATATAGAGGGTCCGGGGTGTAATACTATTATATATAGAGGGGGCCGGGGTGTAATACTATTATATATAGAGGGTCCGGGGTGTAATACTATTATATATAGAGGGGTCCGGGGTGTAATACTATTATATATAGAGGGTCCGGGGTGTAATACTATTATATATAGAGGGTCCGGGGTGTAATACTATTATATATAGAGGGGTCCGGGGTGTAATACTATTATATATAGAGGGTCCGGGGTGTAATACTATTATATATAGAGGGGTCCGGGGTGTAATACTATTATATATAGAGGGGTCCGGGGTGTAATACTATTATATATAGAGGGGTCCGGGGTGTAATACTATTATATATAGAGGGTCCGGGTGTAATACTATTATATATAGAGGGGTCCGGGGTGTAACACTATTATATATAGAGGGGTCCGGGGTGTAATACTATTATATATAGAGGGGTCCGGGGTATAATACTATTATATATAGAGGGGTCCGGGGTGTAATACTATTATATATAGAGGGTCCGGGGTGTAATACTATTATATATAGAGGGGTCCGTGGTGTAATACTATTATATATAGAGGGTCCGGGGTGTAATACTATTATATATAGAGGGGTCCGGGGTGTAATACTATTATATATAGAGGGGTCCGGGGTGTAATACTATTATATATAGAGGGTCCGGGGTGTAATACTATTATATATAGAGGGGTCCGGGGTGTAATACTATTATATATAGAGGGGTCCGGGGTGTAATACTATTATATATAGAGGGGTCCGGGGTGTAATACTATTATATATAGAGGGGTCCGGGGTGTAACACTATTATATATAGAGGGTCCGCGGTGTAATACTATTATATATAGAGGGTCCGGGATGTAATACTATTATATATAGAGGGGTCCGGGATGTAATACTATTATATATAGAGGGTCCGGGGTGTAATACTATTATATATAGAGGGGTCCGGGGTGTAATACTATTATATATAGAGGGTCCGCGGTGTAATACTATTATATATAGAGGGGTCCGGGGTGTAATACTATTATATATAGAGGGGTCCGGGGTGTAATACTATTATATATAGAGGGTCCGTGGTGTAATACTATTATATATAGAGGGGTCCGGGGTGTAATACTATTATATATAGAGGGGGCCGGGGTGTAATACTATTATATATAGAGGGTCCGGGGTGTAATACTATTATATATAGAGGGTCCGGGGTGTAATACTATTATATATAGAGGGTCCGGGGTGTAATACTATTATATATAGAGGGTCCGGGGTGTAATACTATTATATATAGAGGGTCCGGGGTGTAATACTATTATATATAGAGGGTCCGGAGTGTAATACTATTATATATAGAGGGTCCGCGGTGTAATACTATTATATATAGAGGGGTCCGGGGTGTAATACTATTATATATAGAGGGTCCGGGGTGTAATACTATTATATATAGAGGGGTCCGGGGTGTAATACTATTATATATAGAGGGTCCGGGGTGTAATACTATTATATATAGAGGGTCCAGGGTGTAATACTATTATATATAGAGGGGTCCGGGGTGTAATACTATTATATATAGAGGGTCCGGGGTGTAATACTATTATATATAGAGGGGTCCGGGGTGTAATACTATTATATATAGAGGGGGCCGGGGTGTAATACTATTATATATAGAGGGGTCCGGGGTGTAATACTATTATATATAGAGGGGCCGGGGTGTAATACTATTATATATAGAGGGGTCCGGGGTGTAATACTATTATATATAGAGGGTCCGGGGTGTAATACTATTATATATAGAGGGGTCCGGGGTGTAATACTATTATATATAGAGGGGTCCGGGGTGTAATACTATTATATATAGAGGGTCCGGGGTGTAATACTATTATATATAGAGGGGTCCGGGGTGTAATACTATTATATATAGAGGGTCCGGGGTGTAATACTATTATATATAGAGGGGTCCGGGGTATAATACTATTATATATAGAGGGGTCCGGGGTGTAATACTATTATATATAGAGGGGTCCGGGGTGTAATACTATTATATATAGAGGGGTCCGGGGTGTAATACTATTATATATAGAGGGTCCGGGGTGTAATACTATTATATATAGAGGGTCCGGGGTGTAATACTATTATATATAGAGGGGTCCGGGGTGTAATACTATTATATATAGAGGGTCCGGGGTGTAATACTATTATATATAGAGGGGTCCGGGGTGTAATACTATTATATATAGAGGGGTCCGGGGTGTAATACTATTATATATAGAGGGTCCGGAGTGTAATACTATTATATATAGAGGGGTCCGGGGTGTAATACTATTATATATAGAGGGGTCCGGGGTGTAATACTATTATATATAGAGGGTCCGGAGTGTAATACTATTATATATAGAGGGGGCCGGGGTGTAATACTATTATATATAGAGGGGTCCGGGGTGTAATACTATTATATATAGAGGGGTCCGGGGTGTAATACTATTATATATAGAGGGGTCCGGGGTGTAATACTATTATATATAGAGGGTCCGGAGTGTAATACTATTATATATAGAGGGGTCCGGGGTGTAATACTATTATATATAGAGGGGTCCGGGGTGTAATACTATTATATATAGAGGGTCCGGAGTGTAATACTATTATATATAGAGGGGTCCGTGGTGTAATACTATTATATATAGAGGGGTCCGGGGTGTAATACTATTATATATAGAGGGTCCGGGGTGTAATACTATTATATATAGAGGGGTCCGGGGTGTAATACTATTATATATAGAGGGGTCCGGGGTGTAATACTATTATATATAGAGGGGGCCGGGGTGTAATACTATTATATATAGAGGGGGCCGGGGTGTAATACTATTATATATAGAGGGTCCGGGGTGTAATACTATTATATATAGAGGGGTCCGGGGTGTAATACTATTATATATAGAGGGGTCCGGGGTGTAATACTATTATATATAGAGGGGTCCGTGGTGTAATACTATTATATATAGAGGGGTCCGGGGTGTAATACTATTATATATAGAGGGTCCGGGGTGTAATACTATTATATATAGAGGGGTCCGGGGTGTAATACTATTATATATAGAGGGGTCCGGGGTGTAATACTATTATATATAGAGGGGTCCGGGGTGTAATACTATTATATATAGAGGGGTCCGGGGTGTAATACTATTATATATAGAGGGGTCCGGGGTGTAATACTATTATATATAGAGGGTCCGGGGTGTAATACTATTATATATAGAGGGGTCCGGGGTGTAATACTATTATATATAGAGGGGTCCGGGGTGTAATACTATTATATATAGAGGGGTCCGGGGTGTAATACTATTATATATAGAGGGGTCCGGGGTGTAATACTATTATATATAGAGGGGTCCGGGGTGTAATACTATTATATATAGAGGGTCCGGGGTGTAATACTATTATATATAGAGGGGTCCGGGGTGTAATACTATTATATATAGAGGGGTCCGGGGTGTAATACTATTATATATAGAGGGGTCCGGGGTGTAATACTATTATATATAGAGGGTCCGGGGTGTAATACTATTATATATAGAGGGGTCCGGGGTGTAATACTATTATATATAGAGGGGTCCGGGGTGTAATACTATTATATATAGAGGGTCCGGGGTGTAATACTATTATATATAGAGGGGTCCGGGGTGTAATACTATTATATATAGAGGGTCCGGGGTGTAATACTATTATATATAGAGGGGTCCGGGGTGTAATACTATTATATATAGAGGGTCCGGGGTGTAATACTATTATATATAGAGGGTCCGGGGTGTAATACTATTATATATAGAGGGGGCCGGGGTGTAATACTATTATATATAGAGGGGTCCGGGGTGTAATACTATTATATATAGAGGGTCCGGGGTGTAATACTTTTATATATAGAGGGGCCCGGGGTGTAATACTATTATATATAGAGGGGTCCGGGGTGTAATACTATTATATATAGAGGGGTCCGGGGTGTAATACTATTATATATAGAGGGGTCCGGGGTGTAATACTATTATATATAGAGGGTCCGGGGTGTAATACTATTATATATAGAGGGGTCCGCGGTGTAATACTATTATATATAGAGGGGTCCGGGGTGTAATACTATTATATATAGAGGGTCCGGGGTGTAATACTATTATATATAGAGGGGCCCGGGGTGTAATACTATTATATATAGAGGGGTCCGGGGTGTAATACTATTATATATAGAGGGTCCGGGGTGTAATACTATTATATATAGAGGGTCCGGGGTGTAATACTATTATATATAGAGGGGTCCGCGGTGTAATACTATTATATATAGAGGGGTCCGGGTGTAATACTATTATATATAGAGGGTCCGGGGTGTAATACTATTATATATAGAGGGGCCCGGGGTGTAATACTATTATATATAGAGGGGTCCGGGGTGTAATACTATTATATATAGAGGGTCCGGGGTGTAATACTATTATATATAGAGGGTCCGGGGTGTAATACTATTATATATAGAGGGTCCGGGATGTAATACTATTATATATAGAGGGGTCCGGGGTGTAATACTATTATATATAGAGGGTCCGGGGTGTAATACTATTATATATAGAGGGGTCCGGGGTGTAATACTATTATATATAGAGGGGTCCGGGGTGTAATACTATTATATATAGAGGGTCCGGGGTGTAATACTATTATATATAGAGGGGTCCGGGGTGTAATACTATTATATATAGAGGGTCCGGGGTGTAATACTATTATATATAGAGGGTCCGGGGTGTAATACTATTATATATAGAGGGTCCGGGATGTAATACTATTATATATAGAGGGGTCCGGGGTGTAATACTATTATATATAGAGGGGTCCGGGGTGTAATACTATTATATATAGAGGGTCCGGGGTGTAATACTATTATATATAGAGGGTCCGCGGTGTAATACTATTATATATAGAGGGGTCCGGGGTGTAATACTATTATATATAGAGGGGTCCGGGGTGTAATACTATTATATATAGAGGGTCCGGGGTGTAATACTATTATATATAGAGGGGTCCGGGATGTAATACTATTATATATAGAGGGGTCCGGGGTGTAATACTATTATATATAGAGGGTCCGGGGTGTAATACTATTATATATAGAGGGGTCCGGGGTGTAATACTATTATATATAGAGGGTCCGGGGTGTAATACTATTATATATAGAGGGGTCCGGGGTGTAATACTATTATATATAGAGGGGTCCGGGGTGTAATACTATTATATATAGAGGGGTCCGGGGTGTAATACTATTATATATAGAGGTGTCCGGGGTGTAATACTATTATATATAGAGGGGTCCGGGGTGTAATACTATTATATATAGAGGGGTCCGGGGTGTAATACTATTATATATAGAGGTGTCCGGGGTGTAATACTATTATATATAGAGGGGTCCGGGGTGTAATACTATTATATATAGAGGGGCCGGGGTGTAATACTATTATATATAGAGGGGCCGGGGTGTAATACTATTATATATAGAGGGGTCCGGGGTGTAATACTATTATATATAGAGGGGCCGGGGTGTAATACTATTATATATAGAGGGTCCGGGGTGTAATACTATTATATATAGAGGGGTCCGGGGTGTAATACTATTATATATAGAGGGGTCCGGGGTGTAATACTATTATATATAGAGGGGTCCGGGGTGTAATACTATTATATATAGAGGGGTCCGGGGTGTAATACTATTATATATAGAGGGTCCGGGGTGTAATACTATTATATATAGAGGGGTCCGGGGTGTAATACTATTATATATAGAGGGGTCCGGGGTGTAATACTATTATATATAGAGGGGTCCGGGGTGTAATACTATTATATATAGAGGGTCCGGGGTGTAATACTATTATATATAGAGGGGCCGGGGTGTAATACTATTATATATAGAGGGTCCGGGGTGTAATACTATTATATATAGAGGGTCCGGGGTGTAATACTATTATATATAGAGGGGTCCGGGGTGTAATACAATTATATATAGAGGGGGCCGGGGTGTAATACTATTATATATAGAGGGTCCGGGGTGTAATACTATTATATATAGAGGGGTCCGGGGTGTAATACTATTATATAGAGGGTCCGGGGTGTAATACTATTATATATAGAGGGGTCCGGGGTATAATACTATTATATATAGAGGGGTCCGGGGTGTAATACTATTATATATAGAGGGGTCCGGGGTGTAATACTATTATATATAGAGGGGTCCGGGGTGTAATACTATTATATATAGAGGGTCCGGGGTGTAATACTATTATATATAGAGGGTCCGGGGTGTAATACTATTATATATAGAGGGTCCGGGGTGTAATACTATTATATATAGAGGGGTCCGGGGTGTAACACTATTATATATAGAGGGGTCCGGGGTGTAATACTATTATATATAGAGGGTCCGGGGTGTAATACTATTATATATAGAGGGGTCCGGGGTGTAATACTATTATATATAGAGGGGGCCGGGGTGTAATACTATTATATATAGAGGGTCCGGGGTGTAATACTATTATATATAGAGGGTCCGGGGTGTAATACTATTATATATAGAGGGTCCGGGGTGTAATACTATTATATATAGAGGGTCCGGGGTGTAATACTATTATATATAGAGGGGTCCGGGGTGTAACACTATTATATATAGAGGGGTCCGGGGTGTAATACTATTATATATAGAGGGTCCGGGGTGTAATACTATTATATATAGAGGGGTCCGGGGTGTAATACTATTATATATAGAGGGGTCCGGGGTGTAATACTATTATATATAGAGGGGTCCGGGGTGTAATACTATTATATATAGAGGGGTCCGGGGTATAATACTATTATATATAGAGGGTCCGCGGTGTAATACTATTATATATAGAGGGGTCCGGGGTGTAATACTATTATATATAGAGGGGTCCGGGGTGTAATACTATTATATATAGAGGGGTCCGGGGTGTAATACTATTATCTATAGAGGGTCCGGGGTGTAATACTATTATATATAGAGGGGTCCGGGGTGTAATACTATTATATATAGAGGGTCCGGGGTGTAATACTATTATATATAGAGGGGTCCGGGGTGTAATACTATTATATATAGAGGGGTCCGGGGTGTAATACTATTATATATAGAGGGTCCGGGGTGTAATACTATTATATATAGAGGGGTCCGGGGTGTAATACTATTATATATAGAGGGTCCGGGGTGTAATACTATTATATATAGAGGGGTCCGGGGTGTAATACTATTATATATAGAGGGGTCCGGGGTGTAATACTATTATATATAGAGGGGTCCGGGTGTAATACTATTATATATAGAGGGGTCCGGGGTGTAATACTATTATATATAGAGGGGTCCGGGGTGTAATACTATTATATATAGAGGGTCCGGAGTGTAATACTATTATATATAGAGGGGGCCGGGGTGTAATACTATTATATATAGAGGGGTCCGGGGTGTAATACTATTATATATAGAGGGGGCCGGGGTGTAATACTATTATATATAGAGGGTCCGGGGTGTAATACTATTATATATAGAGGGGTCCGGGGTATAATACTATTATATATAGAGGGGTCCGGGGTGTAATACTATTATATATAGAGGGGGCCGGCGTGTAATACTATTATATATAGAGGGTCCGGGGTGTAATACTATTATATATAGAGGGGTCCGGGGTATAATACTATTATATATAGAGGGGTCCGGGGTGTAATACTATTATATATAGAGGGGTCTGGAGTGTAATACTATTATATATAGAGGGGTCCGGGGTGTAATACTATTATATATAGAGGGTCCGGGGTGTAATACTATTATATATAGAGGGTCCGGGGTGTAATACTATTATATATAGAGGGTCCGGGGTGTAATACTATTATATATAGAGGGTCCGGGGTGTAATACTATTATATATAGAGGGTCCGGGGTGTAATACTATTATATATAGAGGGTCCGGGGTGTAATACTATTATATATAGAGGGTCCGGGGTGTAATACTATTATATATAGAGGGGTCCGGGGTGTAATACTATTATATATAGAGGGGTCCGGGGTGTAATACTATTATATATAGAGGGGTCTGGGGTGTAATACTATTATATATAGAGGGGTCCGGGGTGTAATACTATTATATATAGAGGGGTCCGGGGTGTAATACTATTATATATAGAGGGGTCTGGGGTGTAATACTATTATATATAGAGGGGCCGGATTATATGGCTGTGTATTGGGTCAGGTGTAGTGGGGGGGGGGGCTCTGGTGTCACAGATGGACCCTCGGACCCCCTTCCCCTGTATAATCTCATCTCCATCCAGATTTGCTGAGCCCCCACTAATAACCAGTCCCGGGAGGGATGAAATGAGACGACTTCCTACAAGTTGTTACTAATTCACTTAATGGATCCAAACAAATTCCGTGCGATGACAGAAGTCACCGGAGCAGCAACATTTCCACTCTGCCGAACCAAAGATTTCTCTGCAATTTCAGGAAAAGTGACCAGATCACCGCTTTCCTTCTCCTCCGAGGTTTTCCGCTTCATTCTCTTAATTGGTTGTTGGAGCTTTGGAGTCTCCGGCTGCGGATGAGGAGCGGCCGCAGATTTATGGCCCCGTCAGGTGACGCGATGTATGTGATGCGTATGGTGAGGACCCACATCCTCCACCTCGTATACAATGTTGTATAATTGGGCGTCCCGGAGACAAACAGCAGGTGTCCAGCGGGTTCCTCAAGAATATCCCAAGATCTTTTGTTACTGACAAATCCGAAACTTTTCAGATCATATTGCAGGGATCTGTTAAACTTTCATACATCAGTTTTCTCAGCAAAGCAGAAGTGCCAGGACCCAATACAAGGTCCTCTGAGGGGTAGACAGACACAAGCTCATCCCACCGGACCTTCCATAGATCGGCAATAGTCAGGGGAAGTCCCTACAGGACTCTGGATACGAGGATCGGAGCTCGGTTCTGCTCACCTTGGAGAGTCTCCCATCCAAACCGTCTATAGACTGAGAGACCGTTAGATCTGGAGTATTTCCTGGACCCTAGATAAGAGGATCGGAGCTCAGAGGTCCAACTGGCTTGGAGGTCCAGCGGTAGAACTCTGGAAAACCATCTGCATACAACACTGAGGTCTCCAGCCACGGTCATAGTAGGAGATCCCGGACCTTTAAGGTCCTTGTCTCTCCTCTAAGGTTCCTCCATCTAGGGAAGGTTTGGTGGGATGACTTCTCATGCCCTTGGCAGTGCCTGGTCCTTGCCCTTATCTGGGGTTCTGGTGCACTTTCCCAGCCTGAGCAATTCAAAAGAACAATTTTGGAAAGGTCATCTTAAGGTCATTGGCCAAAGCCAAGCACTACCACATCCCAGTCCCGGTGCTCTGAGGTCCTGGAGCTCTGCACCCGCTTTGCTGCACCTATGATTACTTTTATATACTGTCTTGGTGGATTTTTTTTGGGAGGGAGGAAGGGGGGTCACAGGGCCGTTTTAGAGATGAGGAGGGGCCCTGAAAGCTTGGGGCCCTGAACACATGCACAGTTTGTTCCCTCCCCCCCTCCAATGCCGGCCCTGGTTCGGGGGGAAGGTGCGGGGCACCAGCTGCTCCTGAGCTCTTGAGTTACGACTATAACAAAACATTTCCCTTTCTTCCCGTTTTGCCCAAATATCCTCGTTATTCAGATGAGATTTTTGCCTCATCAGTAATTTCTTAATTGTGAGTGGAGTTTAATGATGACGCTTCTTCACAGAAGTAATTAAAAAGGAAAAACACGGAGAATCTCGGAGTCTGAACGATGGCTCATAAACCTGATTCACAGAGTTAATTTGGCTTCTGGTTGTAAAATTAAAAAAAAATCATGTAAATTAATTCCGATGGGTTTTTTGGGGGTTTTTTTTTCTTAAAGGGTCAGTCCATTTCAGAAAATCTTTCAGGATAAGCCGGTCCCATGGTATCAAATTGCTGAAATCTCTGGGGATCAGCTGTGAAGCCCGGACACAAATGCTCCAGATCCTGCAGTGCCCCCGATGGAGAGATGAAGAATTACACCGATTCCTCTGAAAACAATGGGATATCCGTGGACATGCTGGGTCCTCCTGGGAAAAGGCTGCTCCACGTGCCACGGCAGGTTAGATCCCACATTGATGTCACTGTGATGACACATAATCATGTCATGGGAACAATCAGAACCACAAATAGTTTTGTTCTTGTTTCTTTATGTTGAGTTTTTTTCCCCATAATTGTAGGAAATAAGCGATCAATCTCCAGTTTTAGTCTCTTCATATGTCTAAAAGAACCCCCTGGACTATAGGGGTCCCTCCATCCTCCAGGGGAAGGGGTCAGCAGACTTCGGCATCTGTCCTGCTGATACGTCATAAATCCTGTTCCTTTAAGGCATCGATCGCTTCTGCAGCTTCAGACCCAGGTCAGAGGTCACCGATGGACCCCAGAGGGGGCGGAGACGCAGTTATATTCCCTGTTTATTGTATTTAAATGTATCTTTTTGTCAAACAGAAAAATAATCATTCTGTATAATTCAAGAATAAAAAAAGAAATCCACAAGGGGTTAAACAATGTATCAGGTGTAAAGGCTACAAAGTAGCGACTGACAAACAGATTGTACTGGAGGCTCTGCTCTGCGTGTCACATCATCCTACACAATTACTGTCTTTATACACAGAAATAAGCTTTTAAATTCTATGCAAATTAGCAGTTTTGGGTGTGGCCTGGAGGTTGGGTGCACCCTCCCAGTTTCTCCATCCATCACCTCCCACCGTGAAAACTGCACCGGACGCGGCGGCCACACCCATAGTGCACCGGACCCGGCAGCCACACCTATAATGCACCGGATCCAGTGGCCACTCCCAGAGTGCACCAGACCCAGCGGCAACACCCATAGTGCACCGGACCTGGTGGCCACACCCATAGTGCACCGGACTCGGCAGCCACACCCAAAGTACACAGGAATGAGTGAAAATGAAGATTATGATGCACCGGACCCTGCAACCACATGTATAATGCAACGGACCCAGTGGCCAAATGCATAGTACACCAGACCCAGTGGCCACACCCACAGTGCCCTGGACCCAGCAGCCACACCTATAATGCATCGGACCCAGTGGTCACTCCCATAATGCACCAGAACCAGCAGCCACACCCACAGTGCCCTGGACCCAGCAGCCACACCTATAATGCATCGGACCCAGTGGTCACTCCCATAATGCACCAGAACCAACACCAACACCCATAGTGCACTGGACCCAGCAGCCACACCTATAATGCATCGGACCCAGTGGTCACTCCCATAATGCACCAGAACCAGCAGCCACACCCACAGTGCCCTGGACCCAGCAGCCACACCTATAATGCATCGGACCCAGTGGTCACTCAAATAATTCACCAGAACCAGCAGCTACACCCATAGTGCACTGGACCCAGCAGCCACACCTATAATGCATCAGACCCAGTGGTCACTCCCATAATGCACCAGAACCAGCAGCTACACCCATAGTGCACTGGACCCAGCAGCCACACCCATAGTGCACCGGACTCGGCAGCCACACCCAAAGTACACAGGAATGAGTGAAAATGAAGATTATGATGCACCGGACCCTGCAACCACATGTATAATGCAACGGACCCAGTGTCCAAATGCATAGTACACCAGACCCAGTGGCCACACCCACAGTGCCCTGGACCCAGCAGCCACACCTATAATGCATCGGACCCAGTGGTCACTCCCATAATGCACCAGAACCAGCAGCCACACCCACAGTGCCCTGGACCCAGCAGCCACACCTATAATGCATCGGACCCAGTTGTCACTCCCATAATGCACCAGAACCAGCAGCCACACCCACAGTGCCCTGGACCCAGCAGCCACACCTATAATGCATCGGACCCAGTGGTCACTCCCATAATGCACCAGAACCAACACCAACACCCATAGTGCACTGGACCCAGCAGCCACACCTATAATGCATCGGACCCAGTGGTCACTCCCATAATGCACCAGAACCAGCAGCCACACCCACAGTGCCCTGGACCCAGCAGCCACACCTATAATGTATCGGACCCAGTGGTCACTCAAATAATTCACCAGAACCAGCAGCTACACCCATAGTGCACTGGACCCAGCAGCCACACCTATAATGCATCAGACCCAGTGGTCACTCCCATAATGCACCAGAACCAGCAGCTACACCCATAGTGCACTGGACCCAGCAGCCACACCTATAATGTATCGGACCCAGTGGTCACTCAAATAATTCACCAGAACCAGCAGCTACACCCATAGTGCACTGGACCCAGCAGCCACACCTATAATGCATCGGACCCAGTGGTCACTCCCATAATGCACCAGAACCAGCAGCAACACCCATAGTGCACTGGACCCAGCAGCCACACCTATAATGCATCAGACCCAGTGGTCACTCCTATAATGCACCAGAACCAGCAGCTACACCCATAGTGCACTGGACCCAGCAGCCACACCTATAATGCATCGGACCCAGTGGTCACTCCCATAATGCACCAGAACCAGCAGCCACACCCATAGTGCACTGGACCCAGCAGCCACACCCATAGTGCACCGGACTCGGCAGCCACACCAAAAATGAAGATTATGATGTAGCAGACTTCACCATTCAGTTTATATGTGACCCAGAGGTCCAGTTAAAGGGGAAGCCTAGATTTTCTCTTCTGTGCTGATTGTTACTGGCTCATGAGTTACTGGCCGCTGTCATAGCCCCCTGCCCAGAGCGATGCATGATGGGTAGCCGCATCCCTGCCCCCTGAGAACAGGGAGCCATCACTAGCTATAAAGCGTAGAGACGGGCCCGTGAGTTCATGTCTGTGTCCCCTCCGTGTGATGGATGGGCCGAGGCGAGGTGAAAGCTATTCTTATTGATCGGGTGGATAGAAGATGATCATTGTGTTTCCCATTGATTGATGACAATAAGTCTCATGGTGGAGAGCGCCGGCAGCTGGTTATATTTACTCAGTGTCGCCGCCGCCGCACCTGGTTAATCCGGATCACCAGCCGATCCCTCCAGAACCGCCAATCGTGGAGCTGCCCAGATTCGCTCATTGGGAGATCACAGGGAAGGGCACAGCCCAAGAGCTGGACCTGAGCAGGACCTACCCTGAGGTGGGATGGTGGGGGGGAGGGAGAGATCACAGCAATCACATGACATCTGTGGGCTCTTTATACCAAGCACAGCGCCGCATATTGTATGGTGGTCGTGCCTGGTACTGCAGCTCATCCGCATTCAGGGCTGCGCTGCACACTGGCCGCATGGTGGATGAAGGTCATCACTGCAAACTTTATATTCACATGCACTGGAGGTGTGTCCTCACACTGCTCTGCTCTGTGCTCTCTGCAGCCAGTGTTAGATATTATCCCTAGAGAGATGTGTAATCAGACCTTTGTGTATGTTTATAGTAGCAGCGGAACTGTGAAATATGGATTTATATTATAGCTTTTGCAATGTCACCGTGGGCGTGTTCTCACACTGCTGTGCTCTGTGCTCTCTGCAGCCAGTATCAGGTATTGCAAGTGGCGAGATGTGTAATCAGACCTCACACTGCTGTGCTCTGTGCTCTCTGCAGCCAGTATCAGGTATTGTAAGTGGAGAGATGTGTAATCAGACCTTTGTGTATGTTGTTAGTAGCAGCTGGACTGTGAAATATAAATTTATATTCCAGGATTCTAGGCTTCCCCAAGTGGACTGGGAATGTGTTCTCACACTGCCTTGTTCTGTGCTCTCTGTAGCCAATGACAGGTGTTGTTTTTGTGTATGTTGTTAGTAGCAGCAGGACTGTGGTGCACTGGTGTTACAGAGCACAGCACACCCTCTACCTTGCAGGCTTCTGGTTAGATTTTACAGCAGAGGGGTAGGGGCTGTGTAATAGTTTGAATGTAGAGATCACAGAGCACAGCACACCCTCTACCTTGCAGGCTTCTGGTTGGATATTACAGCAGAGGGGTAGGGGCTGTGTAATAGTTTGAATGTAGAGATCACTGAGCACAGCAGGGTGAGGATGTAACCAGAGGGATGTGCCGGTTCTTCTCCTGGGAGCCGCCACTCCTCACCTCTTTCTCGGGGTCATGGTGTTATCCAGGATCCCTCACCAATGGGTTAAGTCTTATAAAATGCTCCTATGATTTTATAACTTGACAACCCCTCCCCCTCCATGACACCTCCTTCCCCTTGAAGCTTCCTCCATCGTTCTCAAGTGATGGGTGTACTAATATGGCGGCCATTCCTCCATCCACTTTTGTTTCCTCCCCTTAGTAACCTCCCTGGTTACTAGACTCCGCCCCTCCCCCGTATCCAGCCGCTTCTTTACTGGATAAAAAAGTCTTCGCTTCCCAAATGAAAAATTATCTCTACGAAACATGAAAAAATCCTTCAGTTTTTTAATGTAACATCTCATCATCTTTCCGTTACAACGACCTCTAGTAACGACTTCATCTTTTCTACGATATCCGAGTGCGATTATTGCCTGAATGTGCAGATCCAAAAATATTATCAGTCTCCATTTCCCGTACAAAAAGCAGAGACTCATTTAAGCAAAATATAAATTGTTTATTTTACATCATTTGCAGCGCGGAGCAGTCCGGACGCCGCACGCGCAGCTACTCGCCTTTTCTCTATCCCTCTTCCTTATTGAGAATCCAAGGCCCGGGAAGCAGCACTCCGTAGTAAGTAGTGATATTCATTTCACCAGAGGAACAAATACAATGTTTCAGCTATCTCTATTGTAGCCATTTTCAAGTACTTGAAATGGCTGAAACATTGTATCCACTGGTGAAATAAATATCACTGTTTATTACGGAGTGCTGCTTCCTGGTCCTGGATTCTTGATCACTGGGACCTGGAGTCGGATCCCCTGAAGCCTGCACCCGTTTAGGATTACAATCCCGATCACCACAGTGCCGCTGCACCAATCTCTGTATTTTTGCCTCTTCCTTATTGGTCGCAGATGAGATCTACGTTACAGAGGGAAAATTTGCAACAAATTAGTCAACTGTGCGACAACAAAAAACACATTTACCTAAGGCAGGTAACTACAAGACGGGAAAAGGCGTAAAACAGGCGCAATAAAGGCCCCCGGAATGTATAACATCATACATAAAATCAGGACTTCTGCAGTATTCAAGGGGTTAATTACTGAACACTTAGAACTTTGTCCGGATATTTCTAGAATAAAGAGCAGAATATATCAGAATTCACACAGGACCGAAAATATTCCAGGACGGAACATCCGGAATTCCAGGAATCCGCTACATTTGTATCTTCTTCCTGCGCCATTTCTATCTATTCATTTTCTTATTTACTACAACTTTCTATTTGTATTAGATTATTTTATCCCTTATCTGTTTTACCTACAATATTATTATTATTATTATTATATTTCTATGTATTTGATTTAACAGAACTTGATGGTTTCTGATTTCTAGGAATTTATTCTAATCCTTTTTTTTAATGATTTATATTTATATATTTTCGATATCAAAGTTTTATATTTTGATATTTTGTTCTCCTATTTTATTTCTTTGTAATGTTCTATTTTTTTATTCTTGTGGTTATTATGATATATTTCCCGCTTTTATGCTGATGATTGTGCCCTGAGATGGATGAGCTGATGTCTGAGCCCCCCCCTATACATCTCTCTATATGGGGCCGGATTGGGAGGACGCAGCCCCCGCTCCCCCTAATGGGATCAACTTAAAGACACGTTACACAAGAAATCCTAGAACCAATTTGGCAATTTCCGCCTGCGTCAGCCGGGGCCCGGCTCAGATGTTCGCCGCTACGCTGAATTGCTGGGGATGAGGCTGCTTATCGAGGCTGATTTTGGGCTCTTTAGGGCCGAGTGACAGGGATGACACAGTGATGAATCGTCCGGGTCTGGTCCTGAACGTTGGAGGAGATGGAAGAGAAGGAACGAGGGAGGGGGGGGGGGACTGGTAAATTCAAGAAAGATTCACTCGGAAATCAATTTCATTGCCAGTAAATGATTTATCCCAGCGGGAGCCGCGTGTTCAGAGGGAGAGGGAGGGGGCGAGAAGTGAGAAAGACTCCAAACAGCCAAATAAGCAATTTACTACATAACTACTGCAAACACAAACACAGAACCATCATCAGAGGTAGTCACAGTCCCACCCCTGCCTGCATATCTTGTATGATGCCCCGCCTCTGCCAATATATCCTGTATGAGAGGTGGTCGCAGCCACGCCCCCTGCCTGTATATCCTGTGTAGCAGAATAGAAGAAAAATGAGTGGAGCTGAAAACAGTACAGAGAAGTGTCCTGTGTAGCAGGATAGAAGAGAAGTGAGTGGGAGCTGCAGACAGGACAGAGAAGTCCCCGTGTAGCAGGATAGAAGAGAAGTGAGTGGGAGCTGCAGACAGGACAGAGAAGTGTCCCCATGTAGCAGGATAGAAGAGAAGTGAGTGGGAGCTGCAGACAGGACAGAGAAGTGTCCCCATGTAGCAGGATAGAAAAGAAGTGAGTGGGAGCTGCAGACAGGACAGAGAAATGTCTCGTGTAGCAGGAAAGATGAGAAGTGAGTGTAAGCTGCAGACAGGACAGAGAAGTGTCCCCATGTAGCAGGATAGAAAAGAAGTGACTGGGAGTTGCAGACAGGACAGAGAAGTCCCCGTGTAGCAGGATAGAGGAGAAGTGAGTGGGAGCTGCAGACAGGACAGAGAAGTGCCTCGTGTGGTATGATAGAAGAGAAGTGAGTGAAAGCTGCAGACAGGACAGAGAAGTGTCCCGTGTAGCAGGATAGAAAAGAAGTGAGTGGGAGCTGCAGACAGGATAGAGAAATGTCCCGTGTAGCAGGAAAGATGAGAAGTGAGTGGGAGCTGCAGACAGGACAGAGAAGTGTCCCCCATGTAGCAGGATAGATGAGAAGTGAGTGGGAGCTGCAGACAGGACAGAGAAGTGTCCCCTGTGTAGCAAGAAAGATGAGAAGTGAGTGGAAGCAGCAGACAGGAAAGAGAAGTGTCTCCTGTGTAGCAGAATAGAAGAGAAGTGAGTGGGAGCTGCAGATGGGACAGAGAAGTCCCTGTGTAGCAAGAAAGATGAGAAGTGAGTGGGAGCTGCAGACAGGACAGAGAAGTCCCCGTGTAGCAGGAAAGATGAGAAGTGAGTGGGAGCAGCAGACAGGACAGAGAAGTGTCCCGTGTAGCAGGAAAGAAAAGAATTGAGTGGGAGCAGCAGACAGGACAGAGAAGTGCCCCCCGTGTAGCAGGATAGAAGAGAAGTGAGTGGGAGCAGCAGACAGGACAGAGAAGTCCCTTGTAGCAGAATAGAAAAGAAGTGAGTGGGAGCTGCAGACAGGATAGAGAAATGTCCCGTGTAGCAGGAAAGATGAGAAGTGAGTGGGAGCTGCAGACAGGACAGAGAAGTGTCCCCCATGTAGCAGGATAGATGAGAAGTGAGTGGGAGCTGCAGACAGGACAGAGAAGTGTCCCCTGTGTAGCAAGAAAGATGAGAAGTGAGTGGGAGCAGCAGACAGGAAAGAGAAGTGTCTCCTGTGTAGCAGAATAGAAGAGAAGTGAGTGGGAGCTGCAGATGGGACAGAGAAGTCCCTGTGTAGCAAGAAAGATGAGAAGTGAGTGGGAGCTGCAGACAGGACAGAGAAGTCCCCGTGTAGCAGGAAAGATGAGAAGTGAGTGGGAGCAGCAGACAGGACAGAGAAGTGTCCCGTGTAGCAGGAAAGAAAAGAAGTGAGTGGGAGCAGCAGACAGGACAGAGAAGTGCCCCCCGTGTAGCAGGATAGAAGAGAAGTGAGTGGGAGCAGCAGACAGGACAGAGAAGTCCCTTGTAGCAGGATAGAAGAGAAGTGAGTGGAGCTGCAGACAGGACAGAGAAGTGGCCATGTGTAGCAGGATAGAAGAGAAGTGAGTGGGAGCTGCAGACAGGACAGAGAAGTGTCCCGTGTAGTATGATAGAAGAGAAGTGAGTGGGAGCTGCAGACAGGACAGAGAAGTGTCCCATGTACTATGATAGAAGAGAAGTGAGTGGGAGCTGCAGACAGGAAAGAGAAGTGTCCCTGTGTAGAAGGAAAGATGAGAAGTGAGTGGGAGCTGCAGACAGGACAGAGAAGTCCCCGTGTAGCAGGAAAGATGAGAAGTGAGTGGGAGCTGCAGACAGGACAGAGAAGTGTCCCTGTGTAGCAGGATAGAAGAGAAGTGAGTGGGAGCTGCAGACAGGACAGAGAAGTCCCCATGTAGCAGGAAAGATGAGAAGTGAGTGGGAGCTGCAGACAGGACAGAGAAGTGTCCCTGTGTAGCAGGATAGAAGAGAAGTGAGTGGGAGCAGCAGACAGGACAGAGAAGTGTCCCCTGTGTAGCAGGATAGAAGAGAAGTGAGTGGAGCTGCAGACAGGACAGAGAAGTCCCCGTGTAGCAGGAAAGATGAGAAGTGAGAGGGAGCTGCAGACAGGACAGAGAAGTGTCCCTGTGTAGCAGGATAGAAGAGAAGTGAGTGGGAGCTGCAGACAGGACAGAGAAGTCCCCGTGTAGCAGGATAGAAAATGGTTGTAACTGGTGATAATTCTGCCAGTGAGACTTGAGCGCAGAACACTGATACATCTGACCCTATCTCTCTCTCTCTATCTCTCTCTATCTCTGTCTCTCTCTCTCTCTCTTCTCTCTCTCTCTATCTCTCTATCTCCCTCTCTCTATCTCTCTCTCTCTATCTCTCTCTATCTCTCTCTCACCTGTATATAGAGCGTCTATTTTCTAATCTTCCGCCTCCTCCGCGTCTTTGGTCTGAATTACAGATTTAACCCCTCACGTTTCTCTCTGATGGATTTTCGGGACGTTGTGCGGATCCTTTGGATAAATTGATGCGTCTTTTAATCTGTGTAAAGTAAAGGTGACATTTCTCGGTTATATTTCTTTTACAATTACACATTTTTAATGGCGCATATACTTAGAAATCTGCTCGGCTGGTACATTTTTACGCTCTGTGTGTTTCTGTAATATGAGTGCAGTATATTATCCGCCGCTCACCTCCCGCCGCCGCTTTTAATAGATACAGGTGGCTTCAGCGCTGACCTCATTACAGCCGATGGTGGCGCCGACACAGATGTAGGAGGCAATAAAAGGGGACGATGATCCCCACCGCCCGCGACCACAAACTCCCAGCACCCTCCTCCGGACCCAGAGATGTCCAAGAGACAGAAGCTGCGGCACCTCATCCAGATACAAGAGAACCACAGAGGATAATACAAGCCAAATATATAGAGACACCGGGCCCCACATAGTATCAGGGGCCCCACATAGTATCAGGGGCCCCACATAGTATCCAAGTAATATCAGGGGCCCCACATAGTATCAGGGGCCCCACATAGTATCAGGGTAACATCAGGGCCCCCACATAATATCAGGGTAACATCAGGGCCCCCACATAGTATCAGGGGCCCCACATAGTATCCGAGTAATATCAGGGGCCCCACATAGTATCAGGGTAACATCAGGGCCCCCACATGGTATCAAGGGCCCCACATAGTATCAGGGTAACATCAGGGGCCCCACATAGTATCAGGGGCCCTACATAGTATCAGGGGCCCCACATAGTATCAGGGTAATACAAGCAAAATATATAGAGGCACCGGGCCCCACATAGTATCAGGGGCTCTACATAGTATCAGGGGCCCTACATAGTATCAGGGGCCCCACATAGTATCAGGGTAATATCAGGGCTCCACATAGTATCAGGGTAATACAAGTATCAGGGTAATACAATACATAATATCAGGGGCTCTACATAGTATCAGGGGCCCCACATAGTATCAGGGTAATATCAGGGCTCCACATAGTATCAGGGTAATACAAGTATCAGGGTAATACAATACATAGTATCAGGGGCTCTACATAGTATCAGGGGCCCCACATAGTATCAGGGGCCCTACATAGTATCAGGGTAACATCAGGGCCCCCACATAATATCAGGGTAACATCAGGGCCCCCACATAGTATCAGGGGCCCCACATAGTATCCGAGTAATATCAGGGGCCCCACATAGTATCAGGGTAACATCAGGGCCCCCACATGGTATCAAGGGCCCCACATAGTATCAGGGTAACATCAGGGGCCCCACATAGTATCAGGGGCCCTACATAGTATCAGGGGCCCCACATAGTATCAGGGTAATACAAGCAAAATATATAGAGGCACCGGGCCCCACATAGTATCAGGGGCTCTACATAGTATCAGGGGCCCTACATAGTATCAGGGGCCCCACATAGTATCAGGGTAATATCAGGGCTCCACATAGTATCAGGGTAATACAAGTATCAGGGTAATACAATACATAATATCAGGGGCTCTACATAGTATCAGGGGCCCCACATAGTATCAGGGTAATATCAGGGCTCCACATAGTATCAGGGTAATACAAGTATCAGGGTAATACAATACATAGTATCAGGGGCTCTACATAGTATCAGGGGCCCCACATAGTATCAGGGGCCCTACATAGTATCAGGGGCCCTACATAGTATCAGGGGCCCCACATAGTATCAGGGTAATATCAGGGCTCCACATAGTATCAGGGTAATACAAGTATCAGGGTAATACAATACATAGTATCAGGGGCTCTACATAGTATCAGGGGCCCCACATAGTATCAGGGTAATATCAGGGCTCCACATAGTATCAGAGTAATATCAGGGCCCCACAGAGTATCAGGGTAATATCAACACTGGGGGCCCCACATAGGAAAAGAGACCTACATAGAGCATAATATCAGGGGCCCCACATATAAGGACAACACCAGGGCCACATACAATCAGGAACCTATATGGAGAAAATAGCCCTGGGGCCCACAGAGTAGTAGAGAGGGACAACACTGGGGCCCCCCATAGTATCACTAAGTAGAGGACACTATAAGGGACCCCAGCAGGGTGAAGAGCCACACAGAGAATACAGGATCCTGACACTGTCATTGTAAGGTTTCATCATTTCTTTTTTCTAACATTGTAGCAGAACTTTCTGCATTCCAAATGCATCCGCCGCAGCTCGTACCGGGGCCACAAAATTGGGAATTTCCCTCCCTGTAAATGAAGGTTTTGTCTGCTGCTCCTTCTCCTCTCTCACAGCATGCAGTCACAGAAGGCAAAGCTGCAGATGCACCCCCCTCCTCTCCCTCCTCTGCATGGGGGGGGGGGGGGATCCAACAGAAGAAGCCGCGACTGACCCAGATTCACCTCCATCCACCCTGAATGAGTATTGTAAAAAGTAATGAAAAAGATTAACAATTCTATAATATCCAGAATTTCCTTAGAATATCAGAAGAGTCTGGAGATACGAGAGCGTCCGCACATCGCTCCCCGCACATCGCTCCCCGCGCATCGCTCCCCGCGCATCGCTCCCCGCACCTGAAGACGTTTATACAAGTAATAACTTCACAAATCCCGGGAATTAAAAATGACCCCGAAGCTTTACACAGATAATGGAGTCTGGACAAGCGCACAGTTTGTTAACCAGATGTATGAGGCGCGAGCAACAACCGAGCCTCCGCTACCTCCACACTCTGCAGCTTTATCTAAATTAATGAGCAACAAAAGACAGTCATTTGTTTTCCAGAGAACACACAAAAAATGCAGCTGCTTCAACACTGAAGGTGTACAAAAGTATCTCTACTATAATACTGCCCAATATACAGAATATAACTACTATAATACTGCCCCCTATGTACAGGAATATAACTACTATAATACTGCCCCCTATGTACAAGGATATAACTACTATAATACTGCCCCCTATGTACAGGGATATAACTACTATAATACTGCCCCTATGTACAGGAATATAACTACTATAATACTGCCCCCTATGTACAGGAATATAACTACTATAATACTGCCCCTATGTACAAGAATATAACTACTATAATACTGCCTCCTATGTACAGGAATATAACTACTATAATACTGCCCCCTATGTACAGGAATATAACTACTATAATACTGCCCCCTATGTACAGGAATATAACTACTATAATACTGCCCCCTATGTACAGGAATATAACTACTATAATACTGCCCCCTATGTACAGGAATATAACTACTATAATACTGCCCCTATGTACAAGAATATAACTACTATAATACTGCCCCCTATGTACAAGAATATAACTACTATAATACTGCCCCCTATGTACAAGAATATAACTACTATAATACTGCCCCCTATGTACAGGGATATAACTACTATAATACTGCCCCCTATGTACAAGAATATAACTACTATAATACTGCCCCCTATGTACAGGAATATAACTACTATAATACTGCCCCCTATGTACAGGAATATAACTACTATAATACTGCCCCCTATGTACAGGGATATAACTACTACAATACTACCCCCTATGTACAGGAATATAACTACTATAATACTGCCCCTATGTACAAGAATATAACCACTATAATACTGCCCTCTATGTACAGGAATATAACTACTATAATACTGCCCCCTATGTACAGGAATATAACCACTATAATACTGCCCCCTATGTACAGGAATATAACTACTATAATACTGCCCCCTATGTACAAGAACATAACTACTATAACACTGCCCCCTATGTACAGGAATATAACTAATATAACACTGCCTCCTATGTACAAGAATATAACTACTATAATACTGCCCCCTATGTACAAGAATATAATTACTATAATACTGCCCCCTATGTACAAGAATATAACTACTATAATACTGCCCCCTATGTACAGGAATATAACTACTATAATACTGCCCCCTATGTACAGGAATATAATTACTATAATACTGCCCCCTATGTACAAGAATATAACTACTATAATACTGCCCCCTATGTACAGGAATATAACTACTATAATACTGCCTCCTATGTACAAGAATATAACTACTATAATACTGCCCCCTATGTACAGGAATATAACTACTATAATACTGCCCCCTATGTACAGGAATATAACTACTATAATACTGCCCCCTATGTACAGGAATATAACTACTATAATACTGCCCCCTATGTACAGGAATATAACTACTATAATACTGCCCCCTATGTACAGGAATATAACTACTATAATACTGCTCCCTATGTACAGGAATATAACTACTATAATACTGCCCCCTATGTACAGGAATATAACTACTATAATACTGCCCCCTATGTACAAGAATATAACTACTATAATACTGCTCCCTATGTACAATAATATAACTACTATAATACTGCCCCTATGTACACGGATATAACTGCTATAATACTGCCCCCTATGTACAGGAATATAACTACTATAATACTGCCCCCTATGTACAGGAATATAACTACTATAATACTGCCCCCTACGTACAAGAATATAACTACTATAATACTGCCCCCTATGTACAAGAATATAACTACTATAATACTTCCCCTATGTACAAGAATATAACTACTATAATACTGCCCCTATGTACACGGATATAACTGCTATAATACTGCCCCCTATGTACAAGAATATAACTACTATAATACTGCCCCCTATGTACAGGGATATAACTACTATAATACTGCCCCCTATGTACAGGAATATAACTACTATAATACTGCCCCTATGTTCAGGAATATAACTACTATAATACTGCCCCTATGTACAAGAATATAACTACTATAATACTGCCCCTATGTACAAGAATATAACTACTATAATACTGCCCCCTATGTACAAGAATATAACTACTATAATACTGCTCCCTATGTACAGGAATATAACTACTATAATACTGCCCCCTATGTACAGGAATATAACTACTATAATACTGCCCCTATGTACACGGATATAACTGCTATAATGCTCCTCTTCTCCCAGGTCTGCAGTGTCTTTAGGTGTAACCTTGGTTGTGTTCAGTCTTCTTCCTCGGCAGTGATGTCCAGAATATGAATATTATCTGATGAGTAGATGGTCCTGGTTGTGAGCGCTGGTTTTGGCCGCTTTCCCGCAGCCTCCTGACACCAGGGATGTCTCGTGAAGGATTTCTGCAGCAATGACTGAAGATTCGCAGCTTCTTGTAAATTTGATGTAATTATCAGGTGTAAGTCACTAAAAATGATGGCACTTTCCAGAAAATGAGCGGCGTCTTGAGAGGAAGTCTGAGCGGCCATAAAAGAGATGGAAGATTTATCAGGATCCGTCCCGAGTGCCAGGTGTGAGTAATTCTGGCCCAGACGCGGCACCTGCTCCATGTCTGACAGCGACAGCGAGGAAACGACCATTGATCTCGCTCTGATGTGAGAATCTCTGGGGACGCCATGAAATTCTACAGGAGAAGAAGATGAACCTGAAATCTTCCAGGGGTGAAACGCGTGGGGTCAGGGACCGGAGTGGGCAGCACATTCACTTGTGGGTTTGTTACATTGTTGCATTCTGAGAGCAAGTCCATACAAGGTTGTAATGACCCTCCTGCATAGTAGATGATCCTTCAGTGGACACCAGGGTCAGATTGAGGTGGTGCTGACCCATCAGGGTATGAGGATTCCACCGGTGAACCCCAGGGGTGTAATGGCCCACCAGGATGCCAGTAGATCCAACGGTTAGTCCTGAGACTATCACACTAATGATAAGGTCCAGCTGAAGACAACCCCATTTAGAGACCACGTAGGGTTTTGTCCAAACATTTGATGATACCTGAGCACCCAGCAGTGTTTTATCTGGTGGACACTGGTATGTACTATAGCCAAAGCTTATGTGTGTGTCCCCCTGATCCCTAACTCAGGTCTGAAATTCTCTTTAGGTTAATATCTTAATCACACAATTGTTCTTTGTCCATCAGGGTTCCAGAGGATCCTTGGAGTTGGCCCACCAGGGTTCCAGAGGATCCTTGGAGTTGGCCCACCAGGGTACCAGAGGATCCTTGGAGTTGGCCCACCAGGGTTCCAGAGGATCCTTGGCATTGGCCCACCAGGGTTCCAGAGGATCCTTGGAGTTGGCCCACCAGGGTACCAGAGAATCCTTGGAGTTGGCCCACCAGGGTTCCAGAGGATCCTTGGAGTTGGCCCACCAGGGTTCCAGAGGATCCTTGGAGTTGGCCCACCAGCGTACCAGAGGATCCTTGGAGTTGGCCCACCAGGGTACCAGAGGATCCTTGGCATTGGCCCACCAGGGTTCCAGAGGATCCTTGGAGTTGGCCCACCGGGGTACCAGAGGATCCTTGGAGTTGGCCCACCAGGGTACCAGAGGATCCTTGGAGCTGGCCCACCAGGGTTCCAGAGGATCCTTGGAGTTGGCCCACCAGGGTACCAGAGGATCCTTGGAGTTGGCCCACCAGGGTACCAGAGGATCCTTGGAGTTGGCCCACCAGGGTACCAGAGGATCCTTGGAGTTGGCCCACCAGGGTACCAGAGGATCCTTGGAGTTGGCCCACCAGGGTACCAGAGGATCCTTGGAGTTGGCCCACCAGGGTACCAGAGGATCCTTGGAGTTGGCCCACCAGGGTACCAGAGGATCCTTGGAGTTGGCCCACCAGGGTACCAGAGGATCCTTGGAGTTGGCCCACCAGGGTACTAGAAGATCCTCTTACACCAATGAGTCCTAGGAAGCAGCTTGAGAGAACTGGATTTAAGGACTACTAGGGTCTATTTCATAGTAGCTCTTGCATTGTAGACCCTTGGAATTGTTTCAACTGGTGGACCCACAGAACCCTAATCCGACACTGTGGCCAAAGCTTTTAGCTAGTGTTCACCTCTTACATCAGGTCCAAAATTCTCCTCTGGTCAACAACTTTACTGTAGGGTTGGACTGGTCCACCAGGACATTAGAACATCCTCTGATGATATAGGTCCACACAGTAACAATCGTCCAGGGAATCCCAGGAGAACTTCATACGACAGAGGCCGCACATGTGTTGCAAGGTTCTAACAGACTAGTGGACCACATAGGTCCATCTGAAGGTCCATCCTAATTTGGATATCACTGAGGTTATCTTCCTAGGAGATGATGGAGGGTAGGCCTCTAGTGTGGTTATATCTGGTGGCCCAAGGAACCCTAGACTGACACTACAACCATAGCGCACAGTGAGGATCAGCATCTTCTCGTTCTACGTTCTCTTGAGGTCAGTATCTTAACCCCCGGGTCTCTGGACATTGCAGTAGGAGAGAATCCTCCTGTAGATCCCAGGGTTTGGCCCGGCCCACCAAGACATGAGGTCACTTCTATGTGTCCAGAGTGTAACACCCTAACGGATGGACCTCCAGGGTTGTTATATATGGTGGTCCGGTGTCTGGATGGCACACAACCCTAAACCTCCTGGTTGGAGGCCCCCATTCTGTCCCCCTCCCCCACATGTTATAAAGTATGGATGTAAGTTTATATAAGTCATACATAGTAATCCTCCTGTTATCTCTAATGCTGGGCCCCCAGTGCGGGACCCCCGGGAGGGGGGGGGGGGTCTCATCAAGCTATTGTCCAGGTAAGCAGTAAGAGAATATTCCGGATTGTATTAAGCAGCTGTCATTCTGCCGCATCAGACGTAACTAATTACTTTTCTGTAGAACACCACTTCCTATCGATATTAGTCCTTAACTTTTTCTGTCGGAGCAGCAATAGATCACTCGGCCCTGATTGATGTGTGTTTAAAATAAGGCTGCGGAGTTCTGCTTAATAAGACATTCCCGTGCCTTTTAGGCAATTTGTAGCTTATGAATTAGAGCCCCTCACTCTGCGCCTGCTCCCGGGGGGACGCGCTCTACTTGTTACATCCTCCCGGGGAACCTTCGCCAGACTAATGCAGGACATCCTCTAAAGGGGGAACGGGTTAAAGAGAGGCTGGGGGTCCGACCTGCAGACCCTGAGAATCACTACAATACAATGACCCATAGGACCGCCCAGCGCACAGGGGGATGGGCCGGAACTGACCCCGGACAACAATGATATCATAGACTCCCCTCACATCTGACAACTCACAGCCGATCCCCCAAAGAATAACAAAATATATAAGACCCACCTGAAAGGAGACCAAAAATTAGACCCAAAATCAGATTCACCAAATATATAACACCCCAGATCAGACCCTTTATAAATAGAACCAAGACAGTAGAACAGACATGATAAAGAACGACAGACCCAAGATCAGATGTCTAATAATTACAGACCCCAGACTAGTCCCTGCCCCCCCCCCAAATACAGAAACCCAAATCAGACCCCCAAAAAATTAAAGACCCCTAAATCCTCTTAATAGTTACAGATCCCGGAGCAGCCATCAATAATAATATCCGACTCCAGACCAGATGCCATGGGGCAAATTTACTTACCCGGTCCATTCGCGAACCAGCGGCGCGTTCTCTGCGCTGGATTCGGGTCCGGCCGGGATTCACTAAGGTAGTTCCTCTGACGTCCACCAGGTGGCGCTGCTGCGCTGAAGAGCATCGGGACGCACTGGAATACACCGAGCCGGGCTGAGTGAAGGTAAGTGCAAGCTCCGCAACACATTTTTTGCATTTTTTGCGCCAAAGTCGCGGGGCAATTCAGGGGAAATCGGCGCAAATGGGTAACACGTCGGGAAAACGCGAATCGGGCCCTTAGTAAATGACCCCCCATATGTTTATCAGCAACAGAACAGACCCTTTTAGACCCTTTTATCATCTTAAAAATGTCAGCACCGACCGATCTGCAGAGGAGGGACATCACAAGCACTGAGCCCGCCCACTGGGAGCGATCACATCCAGGATTTTATTCTGGGCTGATACTAAGCACCGTGCGTTCCACGTGTGGTACCTGACCACTAGACTAACTAGGAATAACGTGCAGCGGTCCCGGCCACCCAGGCCTCTGAATGCTCCATAGGCCCACTCTGCATAGGAGAGACCGGCCAACCCGGCCAATGGATTCAAGCGCCCACCCGGTTGTACACCTCCTGATCTTGGACTCAAAAGCCTCTGAGTAGCGGTCAACCTCCGTCATCACCCCTCGCAAGGTTACAAAAACGGTGACATCATCAGCATACGCTACCACTCTAAGAGTGGCTTCCGGTGCTGCCCGGTCCATCCCAACTCCCACCAACGGCCCACGGTCAACCCTCCTAAGGAATGGGTCAATCGCGAACAGTAGTGGGCTCAGAGGACAACCCTGGCGAACACCAGACCCGACCTCAAAAGAGCGGCCAATCCAACCGTTCACAAGCGGGAAACTCTCTGCCCCTGCGTACAAAACCTTTAGCCAATTGACAAACTCCCCCGGCAGGCCATACCTCAGAAGGACAGACCAGAGGTACTCGTGGTCAACCCGATCAAACGCTTTTGCCTGATCCAAGGACAGCAAGTACCCCTTCCAGTTACCAGCCCTGCCCTGCTCCACTGCCTCCCGAACACAAAGCACAGCACTAAATGTACTGCGGCCTGGAACAGAGCAGCGCTGGGTCCCCGAAAGGAGCCGGGGTGCAAATTGCACCCACCGATTAAACAGCACCTTTGCCATTTTGAGAAGCGCTATGGGACGCCAGTCATCGGGGGCTCATAACAAAATTGGCCTCCAGGACTGGGCTATGGTCAGTAAATCGTGACTCCCTTTACCTTGATGCCTCTGTCTGGATGACATTATTTTCTTGTCTTTCTTCCCTGGCCCCTCAGTTCCTCCGCCTCTGCTATTCCCCTTCCCAGCCTCATGGTCTCCACTTGCTGGAGCTAAGGACCACATAAGCAAAAGAAATAGGACAACAGCTGAACAGGTGACACCGAATCTGCATACAGGATGCAGTGAGATGGCTGACACCCGCAGTGATATACTAGATTATTCTCTGCCTTAATTCAAACTTCCCACTCACATCTCCAAGACTTCTCCCGAGCTGCACAATTTCTCTGGAATGCCCTTCCCCGGACTATCAGACTAATACCCGACCCCCAAAGCTTCAAACGTGCTCTTAATACCCATCTCTTTAGGCAGGCCTATCACACTCGCTAACTGCATGAAACTATAACTCTTGTCTGTTGTGCTGACAGTCTCACTGCCTTTGGACTTTGTATATAAGATGCACCTGATGACTGTGCAACACCCTGGCCAACATATAGGCAAGGGAATAGTTGCGAATAAGGCCCCCCACCTGTCAGGATCCATCTGGTGAGCGCAACTCACCCAAGGGATAATGCTGGGAGATCTCAGGTAATCTGCAGCTGTAGATTCTGCCTGAATAGGTAAAAGTTAAGTGGGTGTAAGATATTAACCAATGAGTTGGCTGTATTGTAAACTGGAGTGTGATTGGAGAGGAGCTACCACCTGACCAGGGGGAGGATAAAACCCCTGTTCAGGGAGAGCACAGGCCTCTTGGACCTCATTCTCAGGAGCCTGCTCTTTAGAATCTACCAGCAGTCCAGATCACATGGTCTGAGTGAAGAGAGAGAGAGTGCACAGTGCACCTTCAGTACTGACATTTAATCTAATCTCAGGACCAGAGTCAAGAGACTCTAATCCAGAGCTGCAGATTTCACAGTTTGGACACAGCTCCATCTCCACTATCCCAGAATCTACTAAAAGGTGGGTGCACTATTCCTGAGGACCCTCTCCACGACCACTCCACTACCAGAATCTGCTGTTAACTGCTTAGGCCCTTTGCCTATTGTTCAATAAATAACCGTGAGTTGATTTGCACAACGTTGCCTCCGTCTGATCCCTGGATCCTTGTGCCCTATGCCGCAACCGCCAGCCACTCCAGTATTCTGGGCCCCGGCTGCCTCCAGGCCCCATGAAACGACCAAGCGTCACATACGTCAAGTGGCGTCACGAACAGGATATCTACTTCTGTGCCTTATACTGGGACTATAGACTGTACTTCTGCTAAAAGACTGTGCTGCCTAAACTTTCTGCCATCCGGGTTAAGGCCCAAGTGATTGTGTTTTTCAAGAGAAACTGTGTTAATTCATCGCCACATACTGTCAAGCGCTGCTCTAGCACTCAGGAGGTTAATCCCTGCAAAAGAGCTTTGGCAGCTCTGCTACATCCAGCATTGCAGTGCCTAAAGGGTTAACCTCTGGAGGTCTGTGTGGCACAGCAAGGAGCTCCAGCCCGCCAAAATCCTCGCTGGTGGGAAATCCAGGTAAATCACCAAGCTCAGCTGCACTTTTTCCTGCCTCAAGGACTGTGCCCAGAGAATGGACTCTCCCTTCAAGAGCTCTCTGAGAGACTTTTAGTCGGCTACTTCAAGGTAAAAGTTACTATTTATTGCACTTAATGACTTTCTTTTTAGAAAATGGACATTGCTAATTCGCTACCCCAGCCATGCTCCTGTAATGTTATGTAACCTTTAAGCTATATACCCATTGGGCTGTTAAAGCCAGTGTGATTGACATGTTTGCACAACTATAGTGTTTATACCATAGGTCAGTTTGCATATAACCTTTTTTTTAGGCTTTGCAGGTAGGTAGCCAGAACTGTGTCGGACCGTCTTTGTATCTGTATTTGTCAAATCCTGACTGCAGGCTTACGACTCAAACTGAGCTTCGTATTTGTGTGGCCTCTGTAAACTGTGGGTCCTTAAGGGACTGGGGGTGTTCAAATAATGATACCCTACACTAGGGTAAGACCTTCAGATAGCAGGTACATTGTATGTACCCTATGTACCATTTATGTGTATAATATTGCCACCTAGGTGACGTGTCTTTGGACAAATTTTCAGGCCTTGGTGCAAGGAGTGGATTTCAGGACATGACACCGCACCCTTCCTGAGCAAACAGTTGGTTTAAGGGCGACCAACTGTACTGTCCTCATTTTTATGTACCCAGTCTGACACTGACCCCGGTGCCTGTAGCCAGGACCGTGGGCAGTTTGTCTCCCCCTACACTATACATAGCACTTCCCAAAACGTGCACTTTACCAACCGCACCCCTACATACTGTAGTGTGCATTGACCATCTGGAGGCCATATGCTGCTGGCTAGTTTTGGTTTTCCTTCCCATCCAGTCCATAGCCGAGCCGTGGGTGGCTCTTTCAATTATCCAGGTGGTATGCAACACCCCTGCCAACGTATTGGCAACGCATTGTAAATAAGGCCTCTACCTGTCAGGACCCATCTGGTGAGCGCAACTCACCCAAGGGATAATGCAGGGAGATCCCAGGTAACATCAGCTGCAGCCTCTGCCTGGACAGGCAATAGTTCAGTGGGTGTAAGATATTATCCAATGATATGGCTGTATTGTTAACTGGAGTGTGATTGGAGAGGAGCTACCACCTGACCAGGGGGAGTATAAAACCCCAGTCCAATGGGAGCACATGGCCCAGACCTCATGCTCCTTCTCAGGAGTCTGCTAGAAGTCCAGACCACATGGTCTGAGTGTACAGAGAGACAGTGTCAGACACTACCAAAATAGTAGAAAGAAGAAGAAGTTTGGATGATCATTGTAGCTTCCTTCTAGGGTCCTGGGCTGCCTGGGAGTGCAAGAAGCCATGAGTCCTGTCTGGTGAACTCTGCCCTGGGGTCATGGTGCATGTGGCCATATAGAGGGCTCTGACTGCCACCTCTGGCACCCGTGCCATAGGTTCGCCATCACTGTCATAGACTGTAAGCTCTTGTGTCCCCCTCATCCTCATAGACTGTAAGCTCTTGTGTCCCCCCTCATCCTCATAGACTGTAAGCTCTTGTGTCACCCCCTCATCCTCATAGACTGTAAGCTCTTGTGCCCCCCCTCATCCTCATAGACTGTAAGCTCTTGTGTCCTCCTCATCCTCATAGACTGTAAGCTCTTGTGTCCCCCCTCATCCTCATAGACTGTAAGCTCTTGTGTCACCCCCTCATCCTCATAGACTGCAAGCTCTTATGCCCCCTCATCCTCATAGACTATAAGCTCTTGTGTCACCCCCTCATCCTCATAGACTGTAAGCTCTTGTGTCCCCCCTCATCCTCATAGACTGTAAGCTCTTGTGTCACCCCCTCATCCTCATAGACTGTAAGCTCTTGTGTCACCCCCTCATCCTCATAGACTGTAAGTTCTTGTGTCACCCCCTCATCCTCATAGACTGTAAGCTCTTGTGTCACCCCTCATCCTCATACACTGTAAGCTCTTGTGTCACCCCCTCATCCTCATAGACTGTAAGCTCTTGTGTCTACCTCCTCCTCCTCATAGACTGTAAGCTCTTGTGTCCTCCCCTCATCCTCATAGACTGTAAGCTCTTATGCCCCCTCATCCTCATAGACTGTAAGCTCTTGTGTCACCCCCTCATACTCATAGACTGTAAGCTCTTGTGTCACCCCCTCATCCTCATAGACTATAAGCTCTTGTGTCACTCCCTCATCCTCATAGACTGTAAGCTCTTGTGTCCCCCCTCATCCTCATAGACTGTAAGCTCTTGTGTCCTCCCTCATCCTCATAGACTGTAAGCTCTTGTGTCCTCCCCTCATCCTCATAGACTGCAAGCTCTTGTGTCACCCCCTCATCCTCATAGACTGTAAGCTCTTGTGTCCCCCCTCATCCTCATAGACTGTAAGCTCTTGTGCCCCCCCCCATCCTCATAGACTGTAAGCTCTTGTGTCCCTCCTCATCCTCATAGACTGTAAGCTCTTGTGTCACCCTCATCCTCATAGACTGTAAGCTCTTGTGTCACCCTCATCCTCATAGACTGTAAGCTCTTGTGTCACCCCTCATCCTCATAGACTGTAAGCTCTTGTGTCCCCTCCTCATCCTCATAGACTGTAAGCTCTTGTGTCACCCCCTCATCCTCATAGACTGTAAGCTCTTGTGTCACCCCCTCATCCTCATAGACTGTAAGCTCTTGTGTCACCTCCTCATCCTGATAGACTGTAAGCTCTTGTGTCACCCCTCATCCTCATAGACTGTAAGCTCTTGTGTCACTCCTCATCCTCATAGACTGTAAGCTCTTGTGTCATCCCCTCATCCTCATAGACTGTAAGCTCTTGTGATCAGGGCCCTCCCTCTTATGACTGTACTCAGTAATGTGATATATGTGTATCTTTCCCTATGATGTGTAACGCTCCGGTATATGATGGTGATATATACATACAGATTATTATTAGGGTTGTGGGTTCTGTATTCACAGTTATTATTCGGACCCCCATGAGCCGGTGGTCTGGGTGGAGGGTAATGACATTACATTGGGGTGTATGATCCTCCCATATAACATCCTGGGAGTCCGGAGCGCAGTCACATCCGGATGTCTTACACTGCGGCTCGGATATTTGGTGATTCCGCTGATGAGGAGGTCGCCCTCTACGAGGCGCAGCGGAGGCCGTTCATCACTGTGCGCTGGGCGGCTGCCATATTCCTCCTATTAATAGAAGCGTTAGGTGCCATCCATTGTCATTACTGTCCCGAGGAGGCAGCGGACGCCATCCATCGCCACCATGACGGGGGAGGCATCAGTGACCCCTCCAAATCTCTGCACCCACTGGGGCCCCGCACCGGTTACTGTCACCCTCATCTGATGAGACGTCACCCGGCACCGTCCTCAGCTCAATCACAGAGAGAAGGCAGATCGCAACATCAGCAAATCTAGGAGAGTGCAGGGGCATCTAGGAGAGTGCAGGGGCATCTAGGAGAGTGCAGGGGCATCCAGGAGAGTGCAGGGGCATCTAGGAGAGTGCAGGGGCATCTAGGAGAGTGCAGGGGCATCTAGGAGAGTGCAGGGGCATCCAGGAGAGTGCAGGGGCATCCAGGAGAGTGCAGGGGCATGTAGGAGAGGGCAGGGGCATCTAGGAGAGTGCAGGGGCATCTAGGAGAATGCAGGGGCATCTAGGAGAGTGCAGGGGCATCTAGGAGAGTGCAGGGGCATGTAGAAGAGCACAGGGGCATCTAGAAGAACACGAGGGGCATCTAGGAGATCCGAGGGGCGTATAGGAGAGCTGAGGGGCATCTAGGAGAGCGCAGGGACATCTAGGAGAGCGCTGGGGTATCTAGGAGAGCACAAGGGCATCTAGGAGAGCGCAGGGGCATCTAGGAGACTGCTGGGACATCTAGGAGTGTGCAGGGGCATCTAGGATATCCGAGGGGCGTATAGGAGAGCACAGAAGCATTTAGGAGAGGGCAGGGGCATTTAGGAGAGGGCAGGGGCATCTAGGAGAGCGCAGGGACATCTAGGAGAGCGGAGGGGCATCTAGTGGAGCGCAGGGACATCTCGAAGAGGGCAGGGACATCTAGAAGAGCGCAGGGGCATCTAGAAGAGCGCAGGGGCATCTAGAAGAGCGCAGGGGCATCTAGAAGAGCGCAGGGGCATCTAAGAGAGTGCAGGGGCATCTAGTGGAGCGCAGGGACATCTCAGAGAGGGCAGGGACATCTAGGAGACTGCTGGGGCATTTAGGAGAGCGCGGGGACATCTATGAGAGCGCAGGGACATCTAAGAGAGCGCAAGGACTTACTGTCCTTCACAGCAGCAGCTTCTTCATCAATGCACGAGGAGCTCTATCATGTGCTGCATGTTATCTTGTAGGGATTGTCTGCCTCTCCACCAATCAGTGTAGTGATGACATCACACAACAGAGGCGCTTAGCCCTCCCTCCCTGCTGCCTCCGACTACAGTTCCAGGCAGGTGATTGGAGAGGAGAAGGTGCCTGCAGTGATCTGCCTCCTATCCCTGGGCTTAGGGTGCACTCAGTGGGGCAGATTTATCAAGTGTCTGAAAGTCAGAATATTTCCAATTGCCCATGGCAACCAATCACAGCTCCCCTTTAAAATATTCATGAGCACTGGTGAAATGAAAGCTGAGCTGTGATTGGTTGCCATGGGCAACTGGAAATATTCTGACTTTCAGACTGCTTGATAAATCTGCCCCAGTGTGTCAGGAACAGGAGCTAGGACTCTCTGGGACAATGTGGGCCACAAATGGACAATCTCCCAACCTCCCAGGATGGCGGGACAGCAGTGAAAAACTGGGAAACCTGCAAAATCCGGGACATCTGTGAGAATGCAGGGAACATCTATGAGAGTGCAAGGACATCTATGAGAGCTCAGAGACATCTATGAGAGTGCTGTGATATCTTTAAGAGCGCAGGGACATCTATGATAGAGCAAGGACATCTATGAGAGCTCAGAGACATCTACAGTCATGGCCATAAGTTGTGAGAATGACACAAATCTCCTCTTGTCACATGATGTGTCCCTCTGGTCTGTCAGATGTTTATCACATACAGAGATACAAGTGCAATCATATTATGGGGAGCAGAAGCTTTTATTGTCAGGTGGGAGGAGTTACTGCAGCCAGTCAGTATCTGCAGGACCTCTCCTTCTTCTTCAGGACCTCTGCAATTCTCCCTGGCAGCTCTCACTTACCTCCTGCACCAGATCCTGATCGCCGTCCATCCCTGCACTATCACTGCTGCATTCTGTCACAATGTGTTGGTGTTTGTTTGTCCTCCGTCTCCTGATGATTGACCACAAGTTCTCAATGGGATAAGATCTGGGGAGTCTCCGGGCCATGGACCCAGAATCTCTGTGTTCTGTTCCCGGAGCCATGGACCCAGAATCTCTGTGTTCTGTTCCCGGGCCATGGACCCAGAATCTCTGTGTTCTGTTCCCGGGCCATGGACCCAGAATCTCTGTGTTCTGTTCCCGGGCCATGGACCCAGAATCTCTGTGTTCTGTTCCCGGAGCCATGGACCCAGAATCTCTGTGTTCTGTTCCCGGGCCATGGACCCAGAATCTCTGTGTTCTGTTCCCGGGCCATGGACCCAGAATCTCTGTGTTCTGTTCCCGGGCCATGGACCCAGAATCTCTGTGTTCTGTTCCTGGGCCATGGACCCAGAATCTCTGTTCTGTTCCCTGCACCATTTAGTTCTCCCCTTTATGGCCGGTGCTCCATCATGCTGGAGGAGGCTCTGCTCATCACCATCTGCTCCTGGAGGGTCGGGAGAAGCGGCTCCTGGAGGACATTCTGCTCCATTCTTTATTCATGGAGGTGTTATTAGGCGATTCCCTTGGCTGAAAAGCCGCCCCCCCCCCCCCCCACATGAATGGCTGCAGGAGGCTTTACAGGTGCAGGAGGCAGGACTGGGGGCATCGCTCACCTTGTCTCTTCTCCCAACAATCGGAAAGGGGATTCATCAGAGACAATGACCCCCAGTCCTCAGCGGCCACTCCCTGCACCTCCTGCAGAATATCCGTCTGTCCCCCAGTCCTCAGCGCCCACTCCCTGCACCTCCTGCAGAATATCCGTCTGTCCCTGATGGTTTCTGGAGAGAAGCGGCTTCTGTGCTGCCCTCCTGGACACCAGGCCTTGCTCCAGGAGTCTCCGCAGTGTCACAGTGCGTGCAGATGGCTCACACCTGCTGCTGCCATTCCTGAGCTCTGCGATGCTGGGAGCCCCATCCCCAAGCTGAGACACTTATAAGAGACGGTCCTGGCGCTTGCTGCTCCTTCTTGGGCTCCTGGAGCCTTTTTGGTAACAATGGAGCCTCTCTCCTTGGATTCCTGGATGGTGCGATAGATCGGTGACTGAGGTGACATCTTTCTCGCTGCGATACTCTTCCCTGTTCGGCCAGGTTTGTGCAGGGCAACGATGACTGCACGTGTTTCTTTAGAGATAACCATGGGTAACAGAAGAGAAACAATGATACCAAGCACCAGCCTCCTTGTAAAGTGTCCAGGGGTGTGATTGTTACTTAATCCTGACAGATTGTCCCCCAGCCCTGTCCCCATCAGCCCCTGCACCTGTGTTACTGGAGACATCACTGACACCATGGCCGCTGCTCCGCCTAAGGCGCCTGCAATGAAGGGGAAATGTGTTTTGGGGGAAAAAGTTCATTTTCTAGGCAAATATTGACTTTGCAATAAATTGCTGTTAAGCTGATCCCTCTTTATAACATTCTGGAGAATATGCAAATTACCATTATAACACCTGATGCCGGAGACTTTGTAACAATTACCATTTGTATCATTCTCACAACTTATGGCCGTGACTGTAAGAGAGTGGATGAGAGGTCATAGATCACAGACTCATGTGCAGCCATCTGCGTCGTACATTTGGGGCACAATAGACCCCCCCACCCACCCATTCTCATGATATGGAGGTGAGTCCCACTACCGGGGACCCCACTGATCAGTAACCTTGGATAGGGAAACACTTGTTATAACTGGACAATCCCTTTAAGAAGAGAACAATATAAAACATGACTATGTAATAGGACCCTGTAGTCCTGCAGACATGTCCTGTGATACGTGATGGATTCTGAGACCCCTCGGTGGTTCGGGGTACCCCATGGATGCTGCCCCCTCCTGGTGATGGTCCCACATTGCGCCCAGTGTCTGCTGGTCCCTCGGAGCCTCATTGTCTTGTCGCTGATGAAGGTCCGACCTAAGATGTCGCCAATACGTGATTCATCCATTATTAATGTCACTGTTATTTAAGAAAATATTGCTGTTGTAGAGGGATCTGTAGGGATCAATATCACCATAACCCAGGCTTTATGACCCCTCCGGGGCGCTGTACTCATGGAGGCTGCAGATGATGAGAGTCCAGGCTCCGTACATTACATCTGATCTATTGTATACAAGTATAACTCTCCCATCTACCGCACGTCTATAGCATCGCAATGTCCCATCAACACCCAAAATTAATCCAAAACAAAGTCAATCACAATTTTTGCATAAAAAAAAACCTAACATTTTTTAAAACTGAATAGTGAATAGTAAATAGTGTGTACAAGGCTCCATAGACTCTGCACACAGGTGACGTCTCGCTGTGGTGTCCTATGTGAGTGGCCTGCGTCTGTATGGGGACCATATGGCGGTATTATACTGGGTTCTTTTGGGGCTCAATGGGGCTCTTGCCCTTTATGAAGTTTTTTTTTTCCTAGTTTGAAGACCCCCTGACACTCCATCTGCTCCCCTTCCGTTTCCTTCGTCATGTATAACTCTTCCATGTTGGGACTTCCTCGGACTTGTGGCAGATTTGTTATATCAGGGGCCCCAAGCAAAGTTTAACTTCTCTGTGACTGGTGGAGCAGGGTGCCTATTGTTCACACTGTATTGTTGTCCTGAGGATGTCAGTTCAAGCCCCCTTCCCTCTCGGGTCCTAAACAATTGCATTATGGGTAAAGCCCCACTCATATCCTACAAAAAGTTTGCAACTTTTAGAAACTTTTTCAAAACTTTTTGAGAAGCGCAAACTTTAAAGATGCTTCAAAAACCTTCATCCTGTCCATGTTTTCCAATATTTGGGATGTTTTTCAGTTTCCGTTGATAGAGTTGAGAGGGTTAAGTCTGGTGGGGGGGGGGGGCGGCTCGTACATTAACCTCCAGCGGATAGGACAGGTAAGCTAATGACAGGAGGACGGGGTAATGTCCGCCATAAATCCATCCCATGCCATCGTCAGAGCGTGTTAATAATTCAGTGTTTACTTTCAGGAGAGAGCAGAGTGAAGAATGATGGGTGCGGCGGGATAAAACGGGGGAGCCGGCCCGAGATTGATGGAGCGTTCAGCATTATGAGACACATGACTTATCGAGCTGTCACGGGCTGCGTTTTAAGACAGAATTATAGGGGAGATGAGAAAGATTTTTACCAAATTAATGAAAAATCAATCAAGCTTCAAAAATCCATTAATGCTCATAATGCACCGGTTACTGAAAGATGCCACAAAAATCCAATAGCGGCTGTTAAATACTTATGTGGACAGGATATATCTCATTCATGGATTTACTCGTGGAAGGACACCGCCACCAGCAGCGGCCGTCCATCCATCCATCTCCATGGCTGACGTCTGCAGGGATAGAGACATAACCTCCCCCTCCCCACCAGGACTAATGGACGCGGTAAGTAACGCACCGGAGCGCAGGGGGCAGCAACAATGTATCAATTATTAACTCATAAGAAGAGGAAATAGAATCTACAATGAGATCTCATCAGATCATAGCAATACTATACACAATAACAACGTCAATTATAAGGCTGAGCCCCAAAAAGTTTCTTGTATTTTAGAGTTTACTTCGTTGCCCGTCTCCCTCTCCATCATTATACCAGCTCCAGAGTTCAGTACTGGGGGATTTTATATTGCAGGTTTATACTACAGTAGTTGGGGCTTCCTAATACATTGCCTGATAAAGTTTTCACTACCTGCAGTCACCACTAGGGGGAGCTCAGGAGCGCACTATATACAAGTGACCATAATCTGTATATAATAGCTACATGAGAAATCTCACACCACTTGCAGGAACCAGTAGGGGGAGCTCTGGAGACTATAAAAATTCTACATAGAACTCTAGACAGAGAACTCTGGAGCTCCCCCTATTGGTGAATAAAATGGGAATAAACAGTTATTGCATTTCATGGGTTTTGGTTTCAGGCTTCGGGACTGGCCTGTTGGGAGCTGCGATAGACAACTGCCTTGTGGTATCTGTTTCCTGGAAAGCTGGGTGGTTTATTCTGGAGCTTCGGGTTGAGTGCAAAGCACAGCCAGTCAGCTGCTGGATACATGGCTAATGCTCAGTGTACTCAGGGCTGGTTGTACTTTCTCCTGTGACTTGCAGTACTTCTGTCTCTTTGTGTTGTGCTGGACCTGAACCTGTTCCTGAGCTTGGATCATCCCTGATCCAGAAACCTGTTCCCCGGCCGTATCGGGATACCTGAACCTGTATCCAGGCTGGACCAGAAACCTGTTCCATGATCTTATCTGGAACCCTGAACCTGTACAAGAACCTTGTATCCTGTCTGATCCGGAACCCTGAACCTTGTATCCTGTCTGATCCGGAACCCTGAACCTTGTATCCTGTCTGATCCGGAACCCGGAACCTTGTATCCTGTCTGATCCGGAACCCTGAACCTTGTATCCTGTCTGATCCGGAACCCTGAACCTTGTATCCTGTCTGATCCGGAACCCTGAACCTTGTATCCGGTCTGATCCGGAACCCTGAACCTTGTATCCTGTCTGATCCGGAACCCTGAACCTTGTATCCTGTCTGATCCGGAACCCGGAACCTTGTATCCTGTCTGATCCGGAACCCTGAACCTTGTATCCTGTCTGATCCGGAACCCTGAACCTTGTATCCTGTCTGATCCGGAACCCGGAACCTTGTATCCTGTCTGATCCGGAACCCTGAACCTTGTATCCTGTCTGATCCGGAACCCTGAACCTTGTATCCTGTCTGATCCGGAACCCTGAACCTTGTATCCTGTCTGATCTGGAACCCTGAACCTTGTATCCTGTCTGATCCGGAACCCTGAACCTTGTATCCTGTCTGATCCGGAACCCTGAACCTTGTATCCTGTCTGATCCGGAACCCTGAACCTTGTATCCTGTCTGATCTGGAACCCTGAACCTTGTATCCTGTCTGATCTGGAACCCTGAACCTTGTATCCTGTCTGATCCAGAACCCTAAACATTGTATCCTGTCTGATCCGGAACCCTGAACCTTGTATCCTGTCTGATCCGGAACCCTGAACCTTGTATCCTGTCTGATCCGGAACCCTAAACCTTGTATCTAAGCTTGTTCTCCCGATCCAGATCTTGAACCCTGTTTTGGAGCTTCCTCTGGTCCTGAGTGTGGCCCCTGTATTCCAGGCCTGTTCCCTGATTCTCTTGTGTCTGTATATGTATCTGCCCTGACCAATACAGGACAAGACCCTACTGCATAGATACAGGGCTTCCACTGCCTGCAGGCACCACTAGGAGGAGCTCCGGAGCTCATTGTATACAGATTATACATAAACCTCCCCCTGGTGGTGGCCACTCATGGAAATACAGAGTTCCAAATACCCTGCAACAATAAAGGACTGGATGATACATTTCTCTGATTTATTTTTTATTATTCAAATCAAAGCAGGTTTTTATATATTTTTTCTTTAAGTCTTTTTCATTGACAATGAGTTCCATGATAAAATTATCACAGCCTGCAGCATCCTCTAGGGGGAGCTGGAGAGCTATTATATTGTTTTGTTATATTACAGTATATTACGTTACACCTCGTTGTATTACTCTGTGTCGCGCTCCTCGTCCTGTAGGATCCCCCCCCATCAGTATATTATAATATTACAGTATATTACGTTACACCTCGTTGTATTACTCTGTGTCGCGCTCCTCGTCCTGTAGGATCCTCTCCCATCAGTATATTATAATATTACAGTATATTACGTTACACCTCGTTGTATTACTCTGTGTCGCGCTCCTCGTCCTGTAGGATCCTCCCCCATCAGTATATTATAATATTACAGTATATTACGTTACACCTCGTTGTATTACTCTGTGTCGCGCTCCCCGTCCTGTAGGATCCTCCTCCCCATCAGTATATTATAATATTACAGTATATTACGTTACACCTCGTTGTATTACTCTGTGTCGCGCTCCTCGTCCTGTAGGATCCTCCCCCATCAGTATATTATAATATTACAGTATATTACGTTACACCTCGTTGTATTACTCTGTGTCGCGCTCCTCGTCCTGTAGGATCCTCCTCCATCAGTATATTATAATATTACAGTATATTACGTTACACCTCGTTGTATTACTCTGTGTCGCGCTCCTCGTCCTGTAGGATCCTCCCCCATCAGTATATTATAATATTACAGTATATTACGTTACACCTCGTTGTATTACTCTGTGTCGCGCTCCTCGTCCTGTAGGATCCTCCTCCCCCATCAGTATATTATAATATTACAGTATATTACGTTACACCTCGTTGTATTACTCTGTGTCGCGCTCCTCGTCCTGTAGGATCCTCTCCCATCAGTATATTATAATATTACAGTATATTACGTTACACCTCGTTGTATTACTCTGTGTCGCACTCCTCGTCCTGTAGGATCCTCTCCCATCAGTATATTATAATATTACAGTATATTACGTTACACCTCGTTGTATTACTCTGTGTCGCGCTCCTCGTCCTGTAGGATCCTCCCCCATCAGTATATTATAATATTACAGTATATTACGTTACACCTCGTTGTATTACTCTGTGTCGCGCTCCTCGTCCTGTAGGATCCTCCCCCATCAGTATATTATAATATTACAGTATATTACGTTACACCTCGTTGTATTACTCTGTGTTGCGCTCCTCGTCCTGTAGGATCCTCCCCCATCAGTATATTATAATATTACAGTATATTACGTTACACCTCGTTGTATTACTCTGTGTCGCGCTCCTCGTCCTGTAGGATCCTCCTCTCCCATCAGTATATTATAATATTACAGTATATTACGTTACACCTCGTTGTATTACTCTGTGTCGCGCTCCTCGTCCTGTAGGATCCTCCCCCATCAGTATATTATAATATTACAGTATATTACGTTACACCTCGTTGTATTACTCTGTGTCGCGCTCCTCGTCCTGTAGGATCCTCCCCCATCAGTATATTATAATATTACAGTATATTACGTTACACCTCGTTGTATTACTCTGTGTCGCGCTCCTCGTCCTGTAGGATCCTCTCCCATCAGTATATTATAATATTACAGTATATTACGTTACACCTCGTTGTATTACTCTGTGTCGCGCTCCTCGTCCTGTAGGATCCTCCCCCATCAGTATATTATAATATTACAGTATATTACGTTACACCTCGTTGTATTACTCTGTGTCGTGCTCCTCGTCCTGTAGGATCCTCCCCCATCAGTATATTATAATATTACAGTATATTACGTTACACCTCGTTGTATTACTCTGTGTCGCGCTCCTCGTCCTGTAGGATCCTCCCCCATCAGTATATTATAATATTACAGTATATTACGTTACACCTCGTTGTATTACTCTGTGTCGCGCTCCTCGTCCTGTAGGATCCTCCCCCATCAGTATATTATAATATTACAGTATATTACGTTACACCTCGTTGTATTACTCTGTGTCGTGCTCCTCGTCCTGTAGGATCCTCCCCCATCAGTATATTATAATATTACAGTATATTACGTTACACCTCGTTGTATTACTCTGTGTCGTGCTCCTCGTCCTGTAGGATCCTCCCCCATCAGTATATTATAATATTACAGTATATTACGTTACACCTCGTTGTATTACTCTGTGTCACGCTCCTCGTCCTGTAGGATCCTCCCCCATCAGTATATTATAATATTACAGTATATTACGTTACACCTCGTTGTATTACTCTGTGTCGCGCTTCTCGTCCTGTAGGATCCTCTCCCATCAGTATATTATAATATTACAGTATATTACGTTACACCTCGTTGTATTACTCTGTGTCGCGCTCCTCGTCCTGTAGGATCCTCCCCCATCAGTATATTATAATATTACAGTATATTACGTTACACCTCGTTGTATTACTCTGTGTCGTGCTCCTCGTCCTGTAGGATCCTCCCCCATCAGTATATTATAATATTACAGTATATTACGTTACACCTCGTTGTATTACTCTGTGTCGTGCTCCTCGTCCTGTAGGATCCTCCCCCATCAGTATATTATAATATTACAGTATATTACGTTACACCTCGTTGTATTACTCTGTGTCACGCTCCTCGTCCTGTAGGATCCTCCCCCATCAGTATATTATAATATTACAGTATATTACGTTACACCTCGTTGTATTACTCTGTGTCGCGCTTCTCGTCCTGTAGGATCCTCTCCCATCAGTATATTATAATATTACAGTATATTACGTTACACCTCGTTGTATTACTCTGTGTCGCGCTCCTCGTCCTGTAGGATCCTCCCCCATCAGTATATTATAATATTACAGTATATTACGTTACACCTCGTTGTATTACTCTGTGTCGCGCTCCTCGTCCTGTAGGATCCTCCCCCATCAGTATATTATAATATTACAGTATATTACGTTACACCTCGTTGTATTACTCTGTGTCGCGCTCCTCGTCCTGTAGGATCCTCCCCCCCCATCAGTATATTATAATATTACAGTATATTACGTTACACCTCGTTGTATTACACTGTGTCGCGCTCCTCGTCCTGTAGGATCCTCTCCCATCAGTATATTATAATATTACAGTATATTACGTTACACCTCGTTGTATTACTCTGTGTCGCGCTCCTCGTCCTGTAGGATCCTCCCCCCCCATCAGTATATTATAATATTACAGTATATTACGTTACACCTCGTTGTATTACTCTGTGTCGCGCTCCTCGTCCTGTAGGATCCTCCTCCCCCATCAGTATATTATAATATTACAGTATATTACGTTACACCTCGTTGTATTACTCTGTGTCGCGCTCCTTGTCCTGTAGGATCCTCTCCCATCAGTATATTATAATATTACAGTATATTACGTTACACCTCGTTGTATTACTCTGTGTCGCGCTCCTCGTCCTGTAGGATCCCCCCCCCATCAGTATATTATAATATTACAGTATATTACGTTACACCTCGTTGTATTACTCTGTGTCGCACTCCTCGTCCTGTAGGATCCTCCCCCATCAGTATATTATAATATTACAGTATATTACGTTACACCTCGTTGTATTACTCTGTGTCGTGCTCCTCGTCCTGTAGGATCCTCCCCCATCAGTATATTATAATATTACAGTATATTACGTTACACCTCGTTGTATTACTCTGTGTCGCGCTCCTCGTCCTGTAGGATCCTCCCCCATCAGTATATTATAATATTACAGTATATTACGTTACACCTCGTTGTATTACTCTGTGTCGCGCTCCTCGTCCTGTAGGATCCTCCCCCATCAGTATATTATAATATTACAGTATATTACGTTACACCTCGTTGTATTACTCTGTGTCGCGCTCCTCGTCCTGTAGGATCCCCCCCCATCAGTATATTATAATATTACAGTATATTACGTTACACCTCGTTGTATTACTCTGTGTCGCGCTCCTCGTCCTGTAGGATCCTCCTCTCCCATCAGTATATTATAATATTACAGTATATTACGTTACACCTCGTTGTATTACTCTGTGTCGCGCTCCTCGTCCTGTAGGATCCTCCCCCATCAGTATATTATAATATTACAGTATATTACGTTACACCTCGTTGTATTACTCTGTGTCGCGCTCCTCGTCCTGTAGGATCCTCTCCCATCAGTATATTATAATATTACAGTATATTACGTTACACCTCGTTGTATTACTCTGTGTCGCGCTCCTCGTCCTGTAGGATCCTCCTCCCCCATCAGTATATTATAATATTACAGTATATTACGTTACACCTCGTTGTATTACTCTGTGTCGCGCTCCTCGTCCTGTAGGATCCTCCCCCATCAGTATATTATAATATTACAGTATATTACGTTACACCTCGTTGTATTACTCTGTGTCGCGCTTCTCGTCCTGTAGGATCCTCTCCCATCAGTATATTATAATATTACAGTATATTACGTTACACCTCGTTGTATTACTCTGTGTCGCGCTCCTCGTCCTGTAGGATCCCCCCCCATCAGTATATTATAATATTACAGTATATTACGTTACACCTCGTTGTATTACTCTGTGTCGCGCTCCTCGTCCTGTAGGATCCTCCCCCATCAGTATATTATAATATTACAGTATATTACGTTACACCTCGTTGTATTACTCTGTGTCGCGCTCCTCGTCCTGTAGGATCCTCCCCCATCAGTATATTATAATATTACAGTATATTACGTTACACCTCGTTGTATTACACTGTGTCGCGCTCCTCGTCCTGTAGGATCCTCCTCCCCCATCAGTATATTATAATATTACAGTATATTACGTTACACCTCGTTGTATTACACTGTGTCGCGCTCCTCGTCCTGTAGGATCCTCTCCCATCAGTATATTATAATATTACAGTATATTACGTTACACCTCGTTGTATTACTCTGTGTCGCGCTCCTCGTCCTGTAGGATCCTCCCCCATCAGTATATTATAATATTACAGTATATTACGTTACACCTCGTTGTATTACTCTGTGTCGTGCTCCTCGTCCTGTAGGATCCTCCTCCCCCATCAGTATATTATAATATTACAGTATATTACGTTACACCTCGTTGTATTACTCTGTGTAATATCCCGCTCCTCGTCCTGTAGGATCCCCCCCCATCAGTATATTATAATATTACAGTATATTACGTTACACCTCGTTGTATTACTCTGTGTCGCGCTCCTCGTCCTGTAGGATCCTCCTCCCCCATCAGTATATTATAATATTACAGTATATTACGTTACACCTCGTTGTATTACTCTGTGTCGCGCTCCTCGTCCTGTAGGATCCTCCTCCCCCATCAGTATATTATAATATTACAGTATATTACGTTACACCTCGTTGTATTACTCTGTGTCGTGCTCCTCGTCCTGTAGGATCCTCTCCCATCAGTATATTATAATATTACAGTATATTACGTTACACCTCGTTGTATTACTCTGTGTCGCGCTCCTCGTCCTGTAGGATCCTCCCCCATCAGTATATTATAATATTACAGTATATTACGTTACACCTCGTTGTATTACTCTGTGTCGCGCTCCTCGTCCTGTAGGATCCTCCTCTCCCATCAGTATATTATAATATTACAGTATATTACGTTACACCTCGTTGTATTACTCTGTGTCGCGCTCCTCGTCCTGTAGGATCCTCTCCCATCAGTATATTATAATATTACAGTATATTACGTTACATCTCGTTGTATTACTCTGTGTCGCGCTCCCCGTCCTGTAGGATCCTCCCCCATCAGTATATTATAATATTACAGTATATTACGTTACACCTCGTTGTATTACTCTGTGTCGCGCTCCTCGTCCTGTAGGATCCCCCCCATCAGTATATTATAATATTACAGTATATTACGTTACACCTCGTTGTATTACTCTGTGTCGCGCTCCTCGTCCTGTAGGATCCTCCCCCATCAGTATATTATAATATTACAGTATATTACGTTACACCTCGTTGTATTACACTGTGTCGCGCTCCTCGTCCTGTAGGATCCTCCTCCCCCATCAGTATATTATAATATTACAGTATATTACGTTACACCTCGTTGTATTACACTGTGTCGCGCTCCTCGTCCTGTAGGATCCTCTCCCATCAGTATATTATAATATTACAGTATATTACGTTACACCTCGTTGTATTACTCTGTGTCGCGCTCCTCGTCCTGTAGGATCCTCCCCCATCAGTATATTATAATATTACAGTATATTACGTTACACCTCGTTGTATTACTCTGTGTCGTGCTCCTCGTCCTGTAGGATCCTCCTCCCCCATCAGTATATTATAATATTACAGTATATTACGTTACACCTCGTTGTATTACTCTGTGTCGCGCTCCTCGTCCTGTAGGATCCTCCCCCATCAGTATATTATAATATTACAGTATATTACGTTACACCTCGTTGTATTACTCTGTGTCGCGCTCCTCGTCCTGTAGGATCCTCCTCCTCCATCAGTATATTATAATATTACAGTATATTACGTTACACCTCGTTGTATTACTCTGTGTCGCGCTCCTCGTCCTGTAGGATCCTCCTCCCCATCAGTATATTATAATATTACAGTATATTACGTTACACCTCGTTGTATTACTCTGTGTCGCGCTCCTCGTCCTGTAGGATCCCCCCCATCAGTATATTATAATATTACAGTATATTACGTTACACCTCGTTGTATTACTCTGTGTCGCGCTCCTCGTCCTGTAGGATCCCCCTCCCCCATCAGTATATTATAATATTACAGTATATTACGTTACACCTCGTTGTATTACTCTGTGTCGCGCTCCTCGTCCTGTAGGATCCTCCCCCATCAGTATATTATAATATTACAGTATATTACGTTACACCTCGTTGTATTACTCTGTGTCGCGCTCCTCGTCCTGTAGGATCCTCCCCCATCAGTATATTATAATATTACAGTATATTACGTTACACCTCGTTGTATTACTCTGTGTCGCGCTCCTCGTCCTGTAGGATCCTCCCCCATCAGTATATTATAATATTACAGTATATTACGTTACACCTCGTTGTATTACTCTGTGTCGCGCTCCTCGTCCTGTAGGATCCTCCCCCATCAGTATATTATAATATTACAGTATATTACGTTACACCTCGTTGTATTACTCTGTGTCGCGCTCCTCGTCCTGTAGGATCCTCCTCCATCAGTATATTATAATATTACAGTATATTACGTTACACCTCGTTGTATTACTCTGTGTCGCGCTCCTCGTCCTGTAGGATCCTCCCTCCATCAGTATATTATAATATTACAGTATATTACGTTACACCTCGTTGTATTACTCTGTGTCGCGCTCCTCGTCCTGTAGGATCCTCCCCCATCAGTATATTATAATATTACAGTATATTACGTTACACCTCGTTGTATTACTCTGTGTCGCGCTCCTCGTCCTGTAGGATCCTCCCCCATCAGTATATTATAATATTACAGTATATTACGTTACACCTCGTTGTATTACTCTGTGTCGCGCTCCTCGTCCTGTAGGATCCTCCCCCATCAGTATATTATAATATTACAGTATATTACGTTACACCTCGTTGTATTACTCTGTGTCGCGCTCCTCGTCCTGTAGGATCCTCCCCCATCAGTATATTATAATATTACAGTATATTACGTTACACCTCGTTGTATTACTCTGTGTCGCGCTCCTCGTCCTGTAGGATCCTCCCCCATCAGTATATTATAATATTACAGTATATTACGTTACACCTCGTTGTATTACTCTGTGTCGCGCTCCTCGTCCTGTAGGATCCTCCTCCCCATCAGTATATTATAATATTACAGTATATTACGTTACACCTCGTTGTATTACTCTGTGTCGCGCTCCTCGTCCTGTAGGATCCTCCTCCCCCATCAGTATATTATAATATTACAGTATATACGTTACACCTCGTTGTATTACTCTGTGTCGCGCTCCTCGTCCTGTAGGATCCTCTCCCATCAGTATATTATAATATTACAGTATATTACGTTACACCTCGTTGTATTACTCTGTGTCGCGCTCCTCGTCCTGTAGGATCCTCCTCCCCATCAGTATATTATAATATTACAGTATATTACGTTACACCTCGTTGTATTACTCTGTGTCGTGCTCCTCGTCCTGTAGGATCCTCCTCTCCATCAGTATATTATAATATTACAGTATATTACGTTACACCTCGTTGTATTACTCTGTGTCGCGCTCCTCGTCCTGTAGGATCCTCCTCCATCAGTATATTATAATATTACAGTATATTACGTTACACCTCGTTGTATTACTCTGTGTCGCGCTCCTCGTCCTGTAGGATCCTCCTCCCCCATCAGTATATTATAATATTACAGTATATTACGTTACACCTCGTTGTATTACTCTGTGTCGCGCTCCTCGTCCTGTAGGATCCCTCTCCCCATCAGTATATTATAATATTACAGTATATTACGTTACACCTCGTTGTATTACTCTGTGTCGCGCTCCTCGTCCTGTAGGATCCTCCTCCCCCATCAGTATATTATAATATTACAGTATATTACGTTACACCTCGTTGTATTACTCTGTGTCGCGCTCCTCTGTCCTGTAGGATCCTCCTCCCCATCAGTATATTATAATATTACAGTATATTACGTTACACCTCGTTGTATTACTCTGTGTCGCGCTCCTCGTCCTGTAGGATCCTCCTCCCCCATCAGTATATTATAATATTACAGTATATTACGTTACACCTCGTTGTATTACTCTGTGTCGCGCTCCTCGTCCTGTAGGATCCTCCTCCCCCATCAGTATATTATAATATTACAGTATATTACGTTACACCTCGTTGTATTACTCTGTGTCGCGCTCCTCGTCCTGTAGGATCCTCCTCCCCATCAGTATATTATAATATTACAGTATATTACGTTACACCTCGTTGTATTACTCTGTGTCGCGCTCCTCGTCCTGTAGGATCCTCCCCCCCATCAGTATATTATAATATTACAGTATATTACGTTACACCTCGTTGTATTACTCTGTGTCGTGCTCCTCGTCCTGTAGGATCCTCCCCATCAGTATATTATAATATTACAGTATATTACGTTACACCTCGTTGTATTACTCTGTGTCGCGCTCCTCGTCCTGTAGGATCCTCCCCCATCAGTATATTATAATATTACAGTATATTACGTTACACCTCGTTGTATTACTCTGTGTCGCGCTCCTCGTCCTGTAGGATCCTCCCCTATCAGTATATTATAATATTACAGTATATTACGTTACACCTCGTTGTATTACTCTGTGTCGCGCTCCTCGTCCTGTAGGATCCTCTCCCATCAGTATATTATAATATTACAGTATATTACGTTACACCTCGTTGTATTACTCTGTGTCGCGCTCCTCGTCCTGTAGGATCCTCCCCCATCAGTATATTATAATATTACAGTATATTACGTTACACCTCGTTGTATTACTCTGTGTCGCGCTCCTCGTCCTGTAGGATCCTC